>NW_026060857.1:600000-823000 GCF_929443795.1 Astur gentilis
CTTCACCGTCCCCCTGCAGCCTATTCACAGGCACAAAAGGATTTGGACCCGGGCTTGCCCAGAGGAGGAACATCTCATGGCTCTCGGCCTCGGGAGCCTGATTCCGAAAAGGCGCACGTCCGGCTCCTTGTCCCACACGGAAGGTGGCAGCCCTGAAAGCTGTTGCTGGTCTTCACCGTCCCCCTGCAGCCTATTCACAGGCACAACAGGATCTGGGACCCGGGCTTGCCCAGAGGAGGAACATCTCATGGCTCTCGTCCTCGGCAGAGCCTCTTTCCGAAAAGGCAAACGTCCGGCTCCTTGTCCCACACGGAAGGTGGCAGCCCTGAAAGCTGTTGCTGGTCTTCACCGTCCCCCTGCAGCCTATTCACAGGCACAACAGGATTCAGGACCCGGGCATGCCCAGAGGAGTAACATCTCATGGATCTCTTCCTCGGCAGAGCCTGATTCCGAAAAGGCACACGTCCGGCTCCTTGTCCCACACGGAAGGCGGCAGCCCTGAAAGCTGTTGCTGGTCTTCACCGTCCCCCTGCAGCCTATTCACAGGCACAACAGGATTCAGGACCCGGGCATGCCCAGAGGAGGAACATCTCATGGATCTCGTCCTCGGCAGAGCCTGATTCCGAAAAGGCACTCGTGCGGCTCCTTGTCCCACACGGAAGGTGGCAGCCCTGAAAGCTGTTGCTGGTCTTCACCGTCCCCCTGCAGCCTATTCAGAGGCACAACAGGATTCAGGACCCGGGCATGCCCAGAGGAGGAACATCTCATGGATCTCGTCCTCGGCAGAGCCTGATTCCGAAAAGGCACAAGTCCGGCTCCTTGTCCCACACGGAAGGTGGCAGCCCTGAAAGCTCTTGCTGGTCTTCACCGTCCCCCTGCAGCCTATTCACAGGTACAACAGGATCTGGGACCCGGGCTTGCTGAGAGGAGGAACATCTCATGGCTCTCGTCCTCGGCAGAGCCTGATTCCGAAAAGGCACACGTCCGGCTCCTTGTCCCACACGGAAGGTGGCAGCCCTGAAAGCTGTTGCTGGTCTTCACCGTCCCCCTGCAGCCTATTCACAGGTACAACAGGATTCAGGACCCGGGCATGCCCAGAGGAGGAACATCTCATGGCTCTCGTCCTCGGCAGAGCCTGATTCCGAAAAGGCACACGTCCGGCTCCTTGTCCCACACGGAAGGTGGCAGCCCTGAAAGCTGTTGCTGGTCTTCACCGTCCCCCTGCAGCCTATTCACAGGCACAACAGGATCTGGGACCCGGGCTTGGCCAGAGGAGGAACATCTCATGGCTCTCGGCCTCGGGAGCCTGATTCCGAAAAGGCACACGTCCGGCTCCTTGTCCCACACGGAAGGTGGCAGCCCTGAAAGCTGTTGCTGGTCTTCACCGTCCCCCTGCAGCCTATTCACAGGCACAACAGGATCTGGGACCCGGGCTTGCTGAGAGGAGGAACATCTCATGGCTCTCGTCCTCGGCAGAGCCTGATTCCGAAAAGGCACACGTCCGGCTCCTTGTCCCACACGGAAGGTGGCAGCCCTGAAAGCTGTTGCTGGTCTTCACCGTCCCCCTGCAGCCTATTCACAGGCACAACAGGATTCAGGACCCGGGCATGCCCAGAGGAGTAACATCTCATGGATCTCTTCCTCGGCAGAGCCTGATTCCGAAAAGGCACACGTCCGGCTCCTTGTCCCACACGGAAGGCGGCAGCCCTGAAAGCTGTTGCTGGTCTTCACCGTCCCCCTGCAGCCTATTCACAGGCACAACAGGATTCAGGACCCGGGCATGCCCAGAGGAGGAACATCTCATGGCTCTCGTCCTCGGCAGAGCCTGTTTCCGAGAAGGCACTCGTCCGGCTCCTTGTCCCACACGGAAGGTGGCAGCCCTGAAAGCTGTTGCTGGTCTTCACCGTCCCCCTGCAGCCTATTCACAGGTACAACAGGATTCAGGACCCGGGCATGCCCAGAGGAGGAACATCTCATGGATCTCGTCCTCGGCAGAGCCTGATTCCGAAAAGGCACACGTCCGGCTCCTTGTCCCACACGGAAGGTGGCAGCCCTGAAAGCTCTTGCTGGTCTTCACCGTCCCCCTGCAGCCTATTCACAGGTACAACAGGATCTGGGACCCGGGCTTGCTGAGAGGAGGAACATCTCATGGCTCTCGTCCTCGGCAGAGCCTGATTCCGAAAAGGCACATGTCCGGCTCCTTGTCCCACACGGAAGGTGGCAGCCCTGAAAGCTGTTGCTGGTCTTCACCGTCCCCCTGCAGCCTATTCACAGGTACAAGAGGATCTGGGACCCGGGCTTGCCCAGAGGAGGAACATCTCATGGCTCTCGTCCTCGGCAGAGCCTGATTCCGAAAAGGCACACGTCCGGCTCCTTGTCCCACACGGAAGGTGGCAGCCCTGAAAGCTGTTGCTGGTCTTCACCGTCCCCCTGCAGCCTATTCACAGGCACAACAGGATTCAGGACCCGGGCATGCCCAGAGGAGGAACATCTCATGGATCTCGTCCTCGGCAGAGCCTGATTCTAAAAAGGCACACGTCCGGCTCCTTGTCCCACACGGAAGGTGGCAGCCCTGAAAGCTGTTGCTGGTCTTCACCGTCCCCCTGCAGCCTATTCACAGACACAACAGGATCTGGGACCCGGGCTTGCCCAGAGGAGGAACATCTCATGACTCTCGTCCTCGGCAGGGCCTGTTTCCAAAAAGGCACAGGTCCGGCTCCTTGTCCCACACGGATGGTAGCAGCCCTGAAAGCTGTTGCTGGTCTTCACCGTCCCCCTGCAGCCTATTCACAGGCACAACAGGATCTGGGACCCGGGCTTGCCCAGAGGAGGAACATCTCATGGCTCTCGTCCTCGGCAGAGCCTCTTTCCGAAAAGGCACACGTCCGGCTCCTTGTCCCACACGGAAGGTGGCAGCCCTGAAAGCTGTTGCTGGTCTTCACCATCCCCCTGCAGCCTATTCACAGGCACAACAGGATTCAGGACCCGGGCATGCCCAGAGGAGTAACATCTCATGGATCTCTTCCTCGGCAGAGCCTGATTCAGAAAAGGCACACGTCCGGCTCCTTGTCCCACACGGAAGGCGGCAGCCCTGAAAGCTGTTGCTGGTCTTCACCGTCCCCCTGCAGCCTATTCACAGGCACAACAGGATTCAGGACCCGGGCATGCCCAGAGGAGGAACATCTCATGGATCTCGTCTTCGGCAGAGCCTGATTCCGAAAAGGCACATGTCCGGCTCCTTGTCCCACACGGAAGGTGGCAGCCCTGAAAGCTGTTGCTGGTCTTCACCGTCCCCCTGCAGCCTATTCAGAGGCACAACAGGATTCAGGACCCGGGCATGCCCAGAGGAGGAACATCTCATGGATCTCGTCCTCGGCAGAGCCTGATTCCGAAAAGGCACACGTCCGGCTCCTTGTCCCACACGGAAGGTGGCAGCCCTGAAAGCTCTTGCTGGTCTTCACCGTCCCCCTGCAGCCTATTCACAGGTACAACAGGATCTGGGACCCGGGCTTGCTGAGAGGAGGAACATCTCATGGCTCTCGTCCTCGGCAGAGCCTGATTCCGAAAAGGCACACGTCCGGCTCCTTGTCCCACACGGAAGGTGGCAGCCCTGAATGCTGTTGCTGGTCTTCACCGTCCCCCTGCAGCCTATTCACAGGTACAAGAGGATCTGGGACCCGGGCTTGCCCAGAGGAGGAACATCTCATGGCTCTCGTCCTCGGCAGAGCCTGATTCCGAAAAGGCACACGTCCGGCTCCTTGTCCCACACGGAAGGTGGCAGCCCTGAAAGCTGTTGCTGGTCTTCACCGTCCCCCTGCAGCCTATTCACAGGCACAACAGGATTCAGGACCCGGGCATGCCCAGAGGAGGAACATCTCATGGATCTCTTCCTCGGCAGAGCCTCTTTCCGAAAAGGCACACGTCCGGCTCCTTGTCCCACACGGAAGGTGGCAGCCCTGAAAGCTGTTGCTGGTCTTCACCGTCCCCCTGCAGCCTATTCACAGGCACAACAGGATCTGGGACCCGGGCTTGCCCAGAGGAGGAACATCTCATGGCTCTCGTACTCGGCATAGCCTGTTTCCGAGAAGGCACTCGTCCGGCTCCTTGTCCCACATGGAAGGTGGCAGCCCTGAAAGCTGTTGCTGGTCTTCACCGTCCCCCTGCAGCCTATTCACAGGCACAACAGGATCTGGGACCCGGGCTTGCCCAGAGGAGGAACATCTCATGGCTCTCGTCCTCGGCAGAGCCTGTTTCCGAGAAGGCACTCGTCCGGCTCCTTGTCCCACACGGAAGGTGGCAGCCATGAAAGCTGTTGCTGGTCTTCACCGTCCCCCTGCAGCCTATTCACAGGTACAACAGGATTCAGGACCCGGGCATGCCCAGAGGAGGAACATCTCATGGATCTCGTCCTCGGCAGAGCCTGATTCCGAAAAGGCACACGTCCGGCTCCTTGTCCCACACGGAAGGTGGCAGCCCTGAAAGCTCTT
This sequence comes from Astur gentilis, assembly GCF_929443795.1. NCBI lineage: Eukaryota > Metazoa > Chordata > Aves > Accipitriformes > Accipitridae > Astur > Astur gentilis. The sequence continues at coordinate 604,488 of NW_026060857.1, forward strand.
GCTGGTCTTCACCGTCCCCCTGCAGCCTATTCACAGGTACAACAGGATTCGGGACCCGGGCTTGCTGAGAGGAGGAACATCTCATGGCTCTCGTCCTCGGCAGAGCCTGATTCCGAAAAGGCACACGTCCGGCTCCTTGTCCCACACGGAAGGTGGCAGCCCTGAAAGCTGTTGCTGGTCTTCACCGTCCCCCTGCAGCCTATTCACAGGTACAAGAGGATCTGGGACCCGGGCTTGCCCAGAGGAGGAACATCTCATGGCTCTCGTCCTCGGCAGAGCCTGATTCCGAAAAGGCACACGTCCGGCTCCTTGTCCCACACGGAAGGTGGCAGCCCTGAAAGCTGTTGCTGGTCTTCACCGTCCCCCTGCAGCCTATTCACAGGCACAACAGGATTCAGGACCCGGGCATGCCCAGAGGAGGAACATCTCATGGATCTCGTCCTCGGCAGAGCCTGATTCCGAAAAGGCACACGTCCGGCTCCTTGTCCCACACGGAAGGTGGCAGCCCTGAAAGCTGTTGCTGGTCTTCACCGTCCCCCTGCAGCCTATTCACAGGCACAACAGGATTCGGGACCTGGGCTTGCTGAGAGGAGGAACATCTCATGGCTCTCGTCCTCGGCAGAGCCTGATTCCGAAAAGGCACACGTCCGGCTCCTTGTCCCACACGGAAGGTGGCAGCCCTGAAAGCTGTTGCTGGTCTTCACCGTCCCCCTGCAGCCTATTCACAGGTACAACAGGATCTGGGACCCGGGCTTGCCCAGAGGAGGAACATCTCATGGCTCTCGTCCTCGGCAGAGCCTGATTCCGAAAAGGCACACGTCCGGCTCCTTGTCCCACACGGAAGGTGGCAGCCCTGAAAGCTGTTGCTGGTCTTCACCGTCCCCCTGCAGCCTATTCACAGGCTCAACAGGATTCAGGACCCGGGCATGCCCAGAGGAGGAACATCTCATGGCTCTCGTCCTCGGCAGAGCCTGATTCCGAAAAGGCACACGTCCGGCTCCTTGTCCCACACGGAAGGTGGCAGCCCTGAAAGCTGTTGCTGGTCTTCACCGTCCCCCTGCAGCCTATTCACAGGCACAACAGGATTCAGGACCCGGGCATGCCCAGAGGAGGAACATCTCATGGCTCTCGTCCTCGGCAGAGCCTGATTCCGAAAAGGCACACGTCCGGCTCCTTGTCCCACACGGAAGGTGGCAGCCCTGAAAGCTGTTGCTGGTCTTCACGGTCCCCCTGCAGCCTATTCACAGGCACAACAGGATTCGGGACCCGGGCATGCCCAGAGGAGGAACATCTCATGGATCTCGTCTTCGGCAGAGCCTGATTCCGAAAAGGCACATGTCCGGCTCCTTGTCCCACACGGAAGGTGGCAGCCCTGAAAGCTGTTGCTGGTCTTCACCGTCCCCCTGCAGCCTATTCAGAGGCACAACAGGATTCAGGACCCGGGCATGCCCAGAGGAGGAACATCTCATGGATCTCGTCCTCGGCAGAGCCTGATTCCGAAAAGGCACACGTCCGGCTCCTTGTCCCACACGGAAGGTGGCAGCCCTGAAAGCTCTTGCTGGTCTTCACCGTCCCCCTGCAGCCTATTCACAGGTACAACAGGATCTGGGACCCGGGCTTGCTGAGAGGAGGAACATCTCATGGCTCTCGTCCTCGGCAGAGCCTGATTCCGAAAAGGCACACGTCCGGCTCCTTGTCCCACACGGAAGGTGGCAGTCCTGAATGCTGTTGCTGGTCTTCACCGTCCCCCTGCAGCCTATTCACAGGTACAACAGGATCTGGGACCCGGGCTTGCCCAGAGGAGGAACATCTCATGGCTCTCGTCCTCGGCAGAGCCTGATTCCGAAAAGGCACACGTCCGGCTCCTTGTCCCACACGGAAGGTGGCAGCCCTGAAAGCTGTTGCTGGTCTTCACCGTCCCCCTGCAGCCTATTCACAGGCACAACAGGATCTGGGACCCGGGCTTTCCCAGAGGAGCAACATCTCATGGCTCTCGTCCTCGGCAGGGCCTGTTTCCGAAAAGGCACACGTCCGGCTCCTTGTCCCACACGGAAGGTGGCAGCCCTGAAAGCTGTTGCTGGTCTTCACCGTCCCCCTGCAGCCTATTCACAGGCACAACAGGATCTGGGACCCGGGCTTGCCCAGAGGAGGAACATCTCATGGCTCTCGTCCTCGGCAGAGCCTGGTTCCGAAAAGGCACTCGTCCGGCTCCTTGTCCCACACGTAAGGTGGCAGCCATGAAAGCTGTTGCTGGTCTTCACCGTCCCCCTGCAGCCTATTCACAGGCACAACAGGATCTGGGACCCGGGCTTGCCCAGAGGAGGAACATCTCATGGCTCTCGTCCTCGGCAGAGCCTGTTTCCGAGAAGGCACTCGTCCGGCTCCTTGTCCCACACGGAAGGTGGCAGCCCTGAAAGCTGTTGCTGGTCTTCACCGTCCCCCTGCAGCCTATTCACAGGCACAACAGGATTCGGGACCCGGGCTTGCCCAGAGGAGGAACATCTCATGGATCTCGTCCTCGGCAGAGCCTGATTCCGAAAAGGCACACGTCCGGCTCCTTGTCCCACACGGAAGGTGGCAGCCCTGAAAGCTCTTGCTGCTCTTCACCGTCCCCCTGCAGCCTATTCACAGGCACAACAGGATCTGGGACCCGGGCTTGCCCAGAGGAGGAACATCTCATGACTCTCGTCCTCGGCAGGGCCTGTTTCCAAAAAGGCACACATCCGGCTCCTTGTCCCACACGGATGGTAGCAGCCCTGAAAGCTGTTGCTGGTCTTCACCGTCCCCCTGCAGCCTATTCACAGGCACAACAGGATCTGGGACCCGGGCTTGCCCAGAGGAGGAACATCTCATGGCTCTCGTCCTCGGCAGGGCCTGTTTCCAAAAAGGCGCACGTCCGGCTCCTTGTCCCACACGGAATATGGCAGCCCTTAAAGCTGTTGCTGGTCTTCACCATCCCCCTACAGCCTATTCCCAGGCACAACAGGATTCAGGACCCGGGCTTGCCCAGAGGAGGAACATCTCATGGCTCTCGTCCTCGGCAGAGCCTGTTTCCGAAAAGGCACACATCCGGCTCCTTGTCCCACACGGAAGGTGGCAGCCCTGAAAGCTCTTGCTGGTCTTCACCGTCCCCCTGCAGCCTATTCACAGGCACAACAGGATTCAGGACCCGGGTTGCCCAGAGGTGGAACATCTCATGACTCTCGTCCTCGGCACGGCCTGTTTCCAGAAAGGAACACGTCCGGCTCCTTGTCCCACACGGAATATGGCAGCCCTGAAAGCTGTTGCTGGTCTTCACCGTCCCCCTGCAGCCTATTCACAGACACAACAGGATCTGGGACCCGGGCTTGCCCAGAGGAGGAACATCTCATGGCTCTCGTCCTCGGCAGAGCCTGTTTCCGAGAAGGCATACGTCCGGCTCCTTGTCCCACACGGAAGGTGGCAGCCCTGAAAGCTGTTGCTGGTCTTCACCGTCCCCCTGCAGCCTATTCACAGACACAACAGGATCTGGGACCCGGGCTTGCCCAGAGGAGGAACATCTCATGTCTCTCGTCCTCGGCAGGGCCTGTTTCCAAAAAGGCACACATCCGGCTCCTTGTCCCACACGGATGGTAGCAGCCCTGAAAGCTGTTGCTGGTCTTCACCGTCCCCCTGCAGCCTATTCACAGGCACAACAGGATTCAGGACCCGGGCTTGCCCAGAGGAGGAACATCTCATGGCTCTCTTCCTCGTCAGAGCCTGTTTCCAGAAAGGCACACGTCCGGCTCCTTGTCCCACACGGAAGGTGGCAGCCCTGAAAGCTGTTGCTGGTCTTCACCGTCCCCCTGCAGCCTATTCACAGGCACAACAGGATTTGGACCCGGGCTTGCCCAGAGGAGGAACATCTCATGGCTCTCGGCCTCGGGAGCCTGATTCCGAAAAGGCGCACGTCCGGCTCCTTGTCCCACACGGAAGGTGGCAGCCCTGAAAGCTGTTGCTGGTCTTCACCGTCCCCCTGCAGCCTATTCACAGGCACAACAGGATCTGGGACCCGGGCTTGCCCAGAGGAGGAACATCTCATGGCTCTCGTCCTCGGCAGAGCCTCTTTCCGAAAAGGCAAACGTCCGGCTCCTTGTCCCACACGGAAGGTGGCAGCCCTGAAAGCTGTTGCTGGTCTTCACCGTCCCCCTGCAGCCTATTCACAGGCACAACAGGATTCAGGACCCGGGCATGCCCAGAGGAGTAACATCTCATGGATCTCTTCCTCGGCAGAGCCTGATTCCGAAAAGGCACACGTCCGGCTCCTTGTCCCACACGGAAGGCGGCAGCCCTGAAAGCTGTTGCTGGTCTTCACCGTCCCCCTGCAGCCTATTCACAGGCACAACAGGATTCAGGACCCGGGCATGCCCAGAGGAGGAACATCTCATGGCTCTCGTCCTCGGCAGAGCCTGATTCCGAAAAGGCACTCGTGCGGCTCCTTGTCCCACACGGAAGGTGGCAGCCCTGAAAGCTGTTGCTGGTCTTCACCGTCCCCCTGCAGCCTATTCAGAGGCACAACAGGATTCAGGACCCGGGCATGCCCAGAGGAGGAACATCTCATGGATCTCGTCCTCGGCAGAGCCTGATTCCGAAAAGGCACACGTCCGGCTCCTTGTCCCACACGGAAGGTGGCAGCCCTGAAAGCTCTTGCTGGTCTTCACCGTCCCCCTGCAGCCTATTCACAGGTACAACAGGATCTGGGACCCGGGCTTGCTGAGAGGAGGAACATCTCATGGCTCTCGTCCTCGGCAGAGCCTGATTCCGAAAAGGCACACGTCCGGCTCCTTGTCCCACACGGAAGGTGGCAGCCCTGAAAGCTGTTGCTGGTCTTCACCGTCCCCCTGCAGCCTATTCACAGGTACAACAGGATTCAGGACCCGGGCATGCCCAGAGGAGGAACATCTCATGGCTCTCGTCCTCGGCAGAGCCTGATTCCGAAAAGGCACACGTCCGGCTCCTTGTCCCACACGGAAGGTGGCAGCCCTGAAAGCTGTTGCTGGTCTTCACCGTCCCCCTGCAGCCTATTCACAGGCACAACAGGATCTGGGACCCGGGCTTGGCCAGAGGAGGAACATCTCATGGCTCTCGGCCTCGGGAGCCTGATTCCGAAAAGGCACACGTCCGGCTCCTTGTCCCACACGGAAGGTGGCAGCCCTGAAAGCTGTTGCTGGTCTTCACCGTCCCCCTGCAGCCTATTCACAGGCACAACAGGATCTGGGACCCGGGCTTGCTGAGAGGAGGAACATCTCATGGCTCTCGTCCTCGGCAGAGCCTGATTCCGAAAAGGCACACGTCCGGCTCCTTGTCCCACACGGAAGGTGGCAGCCCTGAAAGCTGTTGCTGGTCTTCACCGTCCCCCTGCAGCCTATTCACAGGCACAACAGGATTCAGGACCCGGGCATGCCCAGAGGAGTAACATCTCATGGATCTCTTCCTCGGCAGAGCCTGATTCCGAAAAGGCACACGTCCGGCTCCTTGTCCCACACGGAAGGCGGCAGCCCTGAAAGCTGTTGCTGGTCTTCACCGTCCCCCTGCAGCCTATTCACAGGCACAACAGGATTCAGGACCCGGGCATGCCCAGAGGAGGAACATCTCATGGCTCTCGTCCTCGGCAGAGCCTGTTTCCGAGAAGGCACTCGTCCGGCTCCTTGTCCCACACGGAAGGTGGCAGCCCTGAAAGCTGTTGCTGGTCTTCACCGTCCCCCTGCAGCCTATTCACAGGTACAACAGGATTCAGGACCCGGGCATGCCCAGAGGAGGAACATCTCATGGATCTCGTCCTCGGCAGAGCCTGATTCCGAAAAGGCACACGTCCGGCTCCTTGTCCCACACGGAAGGTGGCAGCCCTGAAAGCTCTTGCTGGTCTTCACCGTCCCCCTGCAGCCTATTCACAGGTACAACAGGATCTGGGACCCGGGCTTGCTGAGAGGAGGAACATCTCATGGCTCTCGTCCTCGGCAGAGCCTGATTCCGAAAAGGCACATGTCCGGCTCCTTGTCCCACACGGAAGGTGGCAGCCCTGAAAGCTGTTGCTGGTCTTCACCGTCCCCCTGCAGCCTATTCACAGGTACAAGAGGATCTGGGACCCGGGCTTGCCCAGAGGAGGAACATGTCATGGCTCTCGTCCTCGGCAGAGCCTGATTCCGAAAAGGCACACGTCCGGCTCCTTGTCCCACACGGAAGGTGGCAGCCCTGAAAGCTGTTGCTGGTCTTCACCGTCCCCCTGCAGCCTATTCACAGGCACAACAGGATTCAGGACCCGGGCATGCCCAGAGGAGGAACATCTCATGGATCTCGTCCTCGGCAGAGCCTGATTCTAAAAAGGCACACGTCCGGCTCCTTGTCCCACACGGAAGGTGGCAGCCCTGAAAGCTGTTGCTGGTCTTCACCGTCCCCCTGCAGCCTATTCACAGACACAACAGGATCTGGGACCCGGGCTTGCCCAGAGGAGGAACATCTCATGACTCTCGTCCTCAGCAGGGCCTGTTTCCAAAAAGGCACAGGTCCGGCTCCTTGTCCCACACGGATGGTAGCAGCCCTGAAAGCTGTTGCTGGTCTTCACCGTCCCCCTGCAGCCTATTCACAGGCACAACAGGATCTGGGACCCGGGCTTGCCCAGAGGAGGAACATCTCATGGCTCTCGTCCTCGGCAGAGCCTCTTTCCGAAAAGGCACACGTCCGGCTCCTTGTCCCACACGGAAGGTGGCAGCCCTGAAAGCTGTTGCTGGTCTTCACCATCCCCCTGCAGCCTATTCACAGGCACAACAGGATTCAGGACCCGGGCATGCCCAGAGGAGTAACATCTCATGGATCTCTTCCTCGGCAGAGCCTGATTCAGAAAAGGCACACGTCCGGCTCCTTGTCCCACACGGAAGGCGGCAGCCCTGAAAGCTGTTGCTGGTCTTCACCGTCCCCCTGCAGCCTATTCACAGGCACAACAGGATTCAGGACCCGGGCATGCCCAGAGGAGGAACATCTCATGGATCTCGTCTTCGGCAGAGCCTGATTCCGAAAAGGCACATGTCCGGCTCCTTGTCCCACACGGAAGGTGGCAGCCCTGAAAGCTGTTGCTGGTCTTCACCGTCCCCCTGCAGCCTATTCAGAGGCACAACAGGATTCAGGACCCGGGCATGCCCAGAGGAGGAACATCTCATGGATCTCGTCCTCGGCAGAGCCTGATTCCGAAAAGGCACACGTCCGGCTCCTTGTCCCACACGGAAGGTGGCAGCCCTGAAAGCTCTTGCTGGTCTTCACCGTCCCCCTGCAGCCTATTCACAGGTACAACAGGATCTGGGACCCGGGCTTGCTGAGAGGAGGAACATCTCATGGCTCTCGTCCTCGGCAGAGCCTGATTCCGAAAAGGCACACGTCCGGCTCCTTGTCCCACACGGAAGGTGGCAGCCCTGAATGCTGTTGCTGGTCTTCACCGTCCCCCTGCAGCCTATTCACAGGTACAACAGGATCTGGGACCCGGGCTTGCCCAGAGGAGGAACATCTCATGGCTCTCGTCCTCGGCAGAGCCTGATTCCGAAAAGGCACACGTCCGGCTCCTTGTCCCACACGGAAGGTGGCAGCCCTGAAAGCTGTTGCTGGTCTTCACCGTCCCCCTGCAGCCTATTCACAGGCACAACAGGATTCAGGACCCGGGCATGCCCAGAGGAGGAACATCTCATGGATCTCTTCCTCGGCAGAGCCTCTTTCCGAAAAGGCACACGTCCGGCTCCTTGTCCCACACGGAAGGTGGCAGCCCTGAAAGCTGTTGCTGGTCTTCACCGTCCCCCTGCAGCCTATTCACAGGCACAACAGGATCTGGGACCCGGGCTTGCCCAGAGGAGGAACATCTCATGGCTCTCGTACTCGGCATAGCCTGTTTCCGAGAAGGCACTCGTCCGGCTCCTTGTCCCACATGGAAGGTGGCAGCCCTGAAAGCTGTTGCTGGTCTTCACCGTCCCCCTGCAGCCTATTCACAGGCACAACAGGATCTGGGACCCGGGCTTGCCCAGAGGAGGAACATCTCATGGCTCTCGTCCTCGGCAGAGCCTGTTTCCGAGATGGCACTCGTCCGGCTCCTTGTCCCACACGGAAGGTGGCAGCCATGAAAGCTGTTGCTGGTCTTCACCGTCCCCCTGCAGCCTATTCACAGGTACAACAGGATTCAGGACCCGGGCATGCCCAGAGGAGGAACATCTCATGGATCTCGTCCTCGGCAGAGCCTGATTCCGAAAAGGCACACGTCCGGCTCCTTGTCCCACACGGAAGGTGGCAGACCTGAAAGCTCTTGCTAGTCTTCACAGTCCCCCTGCAGCCTATTCACAGGTACAACAGGATTCGGGACCCGGGCTTGCTGAGAGGAGGAACATCTCATGGCTCTCGTCCTCGGCAGAGCCTGATTCCGAAAAGGCACACGTCCGGCTCCTTGTCCCACACGGAAGGTGGCAGCCCTGAAAGCTGTTGCTGGTCTTCACCGTCCCCCTGCAGCCTATTCACAGGTACAAGAGGATCTGGGACCCGGGCTTGCCCAGAGGAGGAACATCTCATGGCTCTCGTCCTCGGCAGAGCCTGATTCCGAAAAGGCACACGTCCGGCTCCTTGTCCCACACGGAAGGTGGCAGCCCTGAAAGCTGTTGCTGGTCTTCACCGTCCCCCTGCAGCCTATTCACAGGCACAACAGGATTCAGGACCCGGGCATGCCCAGAGGAGGAACATCTCATGGATCTCGTCCTCGGCAGAGCCTGATTCCGAAAAGGCACACGTCCGGCTCCTTGTCCCACACGGAAGGTGGCAGCCCTGAAAGCTGTTGCTGGTCTTCACCGTCCCCCTGCAGCCTATTCACAGGCACAACAGGATTCGGGACCTGGGCTTGCTGAGAGGAGGAACATCTCATGGCTCTCGTCCTCGGCAGAGCCTGATTCCGAAAAGGCACACGTCCGGCTCCTTGTCCCACACGGAAGGTGGCAGCCCTGAAAGCTGTTGCTGGTCTTCACCGTCCCCCTGCAGCCTATTCACAGGTACAACAGGATCTGGGACCCGGGCTTGCCCAGAGGAGGAACATCTCATGGCTCTCGTCCTCGGCAGAGCCTGATTCCGAAAAGGCACACGTCCGGCTCCTTGTCCCACACGGAAGGTGGCAGCCCTGAAAGCTGTTGCTGGTCTTCACCGTCCCCCTGCAGCCTATTCACAGGCTCAACAGGATTCAGGACCCGGGCATGCCCAGAGGAGGAACATCTCATGGCTCTCGTCCTCGGCAGAGCCTGATTCCGAAAAGGCACACGTCCGGCTCCTTGTCCCACACGGAAGGTGGCAGCCCTGAAAGCTGTTGCTGGTCTTCACCGTCCCCCTGCAGCCTATTCACAGGCACAACAGGATTCAGGACCCGGGCATGCCCAGAGGAGGAACATCTCATGGCTCTCGTCCTCGGCAGAGCCTGATTCCGAAAAGGCACACGTCCGGCTCCTTGTCCCACACGGAAGGTGGCAGCCCTGAAAGCTGTTGCTGGTCTTCACGGTCCCCCTGCAGCCTATTCACAGGCACAACAGGATTCGGGACCCGGGCATGCCCAGAGGAGGAACATCTCATGGATCTCGTCTTCGGCAGAGCCTGATTCCGAAAAGGCACATGTCCGGCTCCTTGTCCCACACGGAAGGTGGCAGCCCTGAAAGCTGTTGCTGGTCTTCACCGTCCCCCTGCAGCCTATTCAGAGGCACAACAGGATTCAGGACCCGGGCATGCCCAGAGGAGGAACATCTCATGGATCTCGTCCTCGGCAGAGCCTGATTCCGAAAAGGCACACGTCCGGCTCCTTGTCCCACACGGAAGGTGGCAGCCCTGAAAGCTCTTGCTGGTCTTCACCGTCCCCCTGCAGCCTATTCACAGGTACAACAGGATCTGGGACCCGGGCTTGCTGAGAGGAGGAACATCTCATGGCTCTCGTCCTCGGCAGAGCCTGATTCCGAAAAGGCACACGTCCGGCTCCTTGTCCCACACGGAAGGTGGCAGCCCTGAATGCTGTTGCTGGTCTTCACCGTCCCCCTGCAGCCTATTCACAGGTACAACAGGATCTGGGACCCGGGCTTGCCCAGAGGAGGAACATCTCATGGCTCTCGTCCTCGGCAGAGCCTGATTCCGAAAAGGCACACGTCCGGCTCCTTGTCCCACACGGAAGGTGGCAGCCCTGAAAGCTGTTGCTGGTCTTCACCGTCCCCCTGCAGCCTATTCACAGGCACAACAGGATTCAGGACCCGGGCATGCCCAGAGGAGGAACATCTCATGGATCTCTTCCTCGGCAGTGCCTCTTTCCGAAAAGGCACACGTCCGGCTCCTTGTCCCACACGGAAGGTGGCAGCCCTGAAAGCTGTTGCTGGTCTTCACCGTCCCCCTGCAGCCTATTCACAGGCACAACAGGATCTGGGACCCGGGCTTGCCCAGAGGAGGAACATCTCATGGCTCTCGTACTCGGCATAGCCTGTTTCCGAGAAGGCACTCGTCCGGCTCCTTGTCCCACATGGAAGGTGGCAGCCCTGAAAGCTGTTGCTGGTCTTCACCGTCCCCCTGCAGCCTATTCACAGGCACAACAGGATCTGGGACCCGGGCTTGCCCAGAGGAGGAACATCTCATGGCTCTCGTCCTCGGCAGAGCCTGTTTCCGAGAAGGCACTCGTCCGGCTCCTTGTCCCACACGGAAGGTGGCAGCCATGAAAGCTGTTGCTGGTCTTCACCGTCCCCCTGCAGCCTATTCACAGGTACAACAGGATTCAGGACCCGGGCATGCCCAGAGGAGGAACATCTCATGGATCTCGTCCTCGGCAGAGCCTGATTCCGAAAAGGCACACGTCCGGCTCCTTGTCCCACACGGAAGGTGGCAGCCCTGAAAGCTCTTGCTGGTCTTCACCGTCCCCCTGCAGCCTATTCACAGGTACAACAGGATTCGGGACCCGGGCTTGCTGAGAGGAGGAACATCTCATGGCTCTCGTCCTCGGCAGAGCCTGATTCCGAAAAGGCACACGTCCGGCTCCTTGTCCCACACGGAAGGTGGCAGCCCTGAAAGCTGTTGCTGGTCTTCACCGTCCCCCTGCAGCCTATTCACAGGTACAAGAGGATCTGGGACCCGGGCTTGCCCAGAGGAGGAACATCTCATGGCTCTCGTCCTCGGCAGAGCCTGATTCCGAAAAGGCACACGTCCGGCTCCTTGTCCCACACGGAAGGTGGCAGCCCTGAAAGCTGTTGCTGGTCTTCACCGTCCCCCTGCAGCCTATTCACAGGCACAACAGGATTCAGGACCCGGGCATGCCCAGAGGAGGAACATCTCATGGATCTCGTCCTCGGCAGAGCCTGATTCTGAAAAGGCACACGTCCGGCTCCTTGTCCCACACGGAAGGTGGCAGCCCTGAAAGCTGTTGCTGGTCTTCACCGTCCCCCTGCAGCCTATTCACAGGCACAACAGGATTCGGGACCTGGGCTTGCTGAGAGGAGGAACATCTCATGGCTCTCGTCCTCGGCAGAGCCTGATTCCGAAAAGGCACACGTCCGGCTCCTTGTCCCACACGGAAGGTGGCAGCCCTGAAAGCTGTTGCTGGTCTTCACCGTCCCCCTGCAGCCTATTCACAGGTACAACAGGATCTGGGACCCGGGCTTGCCCAGAGGAGGAACATCTCATGGCTCTCATCCTCGGCAGAGCCTGATTCCGAAAAGGCACACGTCCGGCTCCTTGTCCCACACGGAAGGTGGCAGCCCTGAAAGCTGTTGCTGGTCTTCACCGTCCCCCTGCAGCCTATTCAGAGGCTCAACAGGATTCAGGACCCGGGCATGCCCAGAGGAGGAACATCTCATGGCTCTCGTCCTCGGCAGAGCCTGATTCCGAAAAGGCACACGTCCGGCTCCTTGTCCCACACGGAAGGTGGCAGCCCTGAAAGCTGTTGCTGGTCTTCACCGTCCCCCTGCAGCCTATTCAGAGGCACAACAGGATTCAGGACCCGGGCATGCCCAGAGGAGGAACATCTCATGGCTCTCGTCCTCGGCAGAGCCTGATTCCGAAAAGGCACACGTCCGGCTCCTTGTCCCACACGGAAGGTGGCAGCCCTGAAAGCTGTTGCTGGTCTTCACGGTCCCCCTGCAGCCTATTCACAGGCACAACAGGATTCGGGACCCGGGCATGCCCAGAGGAGGAACATCTCATGGATCTCTTCCTCGGCAGAGCCTGATTCCGAAAAGGCACACGTCCGGCTCCTTGTCCCACACGGAAGGTGGCAGCCCTGAAAGCTGTTGCTGGTCTTCACCGTCCCCCTGCAGCCTATTCACAGGCACAACAGGATTCAGGACCCGGGCATGCCCAGAGGAGGAACATCTCATGGATCTCGTCCTCGGCAGAGCCTGATTCCGAAAAGGCACATGTCCGGCTCCTTGTCCCACACGGAAGGTGGCAGCCCTGAAAGCTGTTGCTGGTCTTCACCGTCCCCCTGCAGCCTATTCAGAGGCACAACAGGATTCAGGACCCGGGCATGCCCAGAGGAGGAACATCTCATGGATCTCGTCCTCGGCAGAGCCTGATTCCGAAAAGGCACACGTCCGGCTCCTTGTCCCACACGGAAGGTGGCAGCCCTGAAAGCTGTTGCTGGTCTTCACCGTCCCCCTGCAGCCTATTCACAGGTACAACAGGATCTGGGACCCGGGCTTGCTGAGAGGAGGAACATCTCATGGCTCTCGTCCTCGGCAGAGCCTGATTCCGAAAAGGCACACGTCCGGCTCCTTGTCCCACACGGAAGGTGGCAGCCCTGAAAGCTGTTGCTGGTCTTCACCGTCCCCCTGCAGCATATTCACAGGTACAACAGGATCTGGGACCCGGGCTTGCCCAGAGGAGGAACATCTCATGGCTCTCGTCCTCGGCAGAGCCTGATTCCGAAAAGGCACACGTCCGGCTCCTTGTCCCACACGGAAGGTGGCAGCCCTGAAAGCTGTTGCTGGTCTTCACCATCCCCCTGCAGCCTATTCACAGGCACAACAGGATTCAGGACCTGGGCATGCCCAGCGGAGGAACATCTCATGGATCTCTTCCTCGGCAGAGCCTGATTCCGAAAAGGCACACGTCCGGCTCCTTGTCCCACACGGAAGGTGGCAGCCCTGAAAGCTGTTGCTGGTCTTCACGGTCCCCCTGCAGCCTATTCACAGGCACAACAGGATTCGGGACCCGGGCTTGCTGAGAGGAGGAACATCTCATGGCTCTCGTCCTCGGCAGAGCCTGATTCCGAAAAGGCACACGTCCGGCTCCTTGTCCCACACGGAAGGTGGCAGCCCTGAAAGGTGTTGCTGCTCTTCACCGTCCCCCTGCAGCCTATTCACAGGCACAACAGGATCTGGGACCCGGGCTTGCCCAGAGGAGGAACATCTCATGGCTCTCGTACTCGGCATAGCCTGTTTCCGAGAAGGCACTCATCCGGCTCCTTGTCCCACATGGAAGGTGGCAGCCCTGAAAGCTGTTGCTGGTCTTCACCGTCCCCCTGCAGCCTATTCACAGGCACAACAGGATCTGGGACCCGGGCTTGCCCAGAGGAGGAACATCTCATGGCTCTCGTCCTCGGCACGGCCTGTATCCAGAAAGACGCGTCCGGCTCCTTGTCCCAAACGGAAGGTGGCAGCCCTGAAAGCTGTTGCTGGTCTTCACCGTCCCCCTGCAGCCTATTCACAGGCACAACAGGATTTGGACCCGGGCTTGCCCAGAGGAGGAACATCTCATGGCTCTCGTCCTCGGCAGAGCCTGATTCCGAAAAGGCACATGTCCGGCTCCTTGTCCCACACGGAAGGTGGCAGCCCTGAAAGCTGTTGCTGGTCTTCACCATCCCCCTGCAGCCTATTCACAGGCACAACAGGATTCAGGACCCGGGCTTGCCCAGAGGAGGAACATCTCATGGCTCTCATCCTCGGCAGAGCCTGATTCCGAAAAGGCACACGTCCGGCTCCTTGTCCCACACGGAAGGTGGCAGCCCTGAAAGCTGTTGCTGGTCTTCACCGTCCCCCTGCAGCCTATTCAGAGGCTCAACAGGATTCAGGACCCGGGCATGCCCAGAGGAGGAACATCTCATGGCTCTCGTCCTCGGCAGAGCCTGTTTCCGAGAAGGCACTCGTCCGGCTCCTTGTCCCACACGGAAGGTGGCAGCCCTGAAAGCTGTTGCTGGTCTTCACCGTCCCCCTGCAGCCTATTCACAGGCACAACAGGATCTGGGATCCGGGGTTGCCCAGAGGAGGAACATCTCATGGCTCTCGTCCTCGGCAGAGCCTGTTTCCGAGAAGGCACATGTCCGGCTCCTTGTCCCACACGGAAGGTGGCAGCCCTGAAAGCTGTTGCTGGTCTTCACCGTCCCCCTGCATCCTATTCACAGGTACAACAGGATCTGGGACCCGGGCTTGCCCAGAGGAGGAACATCTCATGGCTCTCATCCTCGGCAGAGTCTGATTCCGAAAAGGCACATGTCCGGCTCCTTGTCCCACACGGAAGGTGGCAGCCCTGAAAGCTGTTGCTGGTCTTCACCGTCCCCCTGCAGCCTATTCAGAGGCACAACAGGATTCAGGACCCGGGCATGCCCAGAGGAGGAACATCTCATGGATCTCGTCCTCGGCAGAGCCTGATTCCGAAAAGGCACACGTCCGGCTCCTTGTCCCACACGGAAGGTGGCAGCCCTGAAAGCTGTTGCTGGTCTTCACCGTCCCCCTGCAGCCTATTCACAGGCACAACAGGATTCAGGACCCGGGCATGCCCAGAGGAGGAACATCTCATGGATCTCGTCCTCGGCAGAGCCTGATTCCGAAAAGGCACACGTCCGGTTCCTTGTCCCACACGGAAGGTGGCAGCCCTGAAAGCTGTTGCTGGTCTTCACCGTCCCCCTGCAGCCTATTCACAGGTACAACAGGATCTGGGACCCGGGCTTGCCCAGAGGAGGAACATCTCATGGCTCTCGTCCTCGGCAGAGCCTGATTCCGAAAAGGCACACGTCCGGCTCCTTGTCCCACACGGAAGGTGGCAGCCCTGAAAGCTGTTGCTGGTCTTCACCGTCCCCCTGCAGCCTATTCACAGGCACAACAGGATTCGGGACCCGGGCATGCCCAGAGGAGGAACATCTCATGGCTCTCATCCTCGGCAGTGCCTGATTCCGAAAAGGCACACGTTCGGCTCCTTGTCCCACACGGAAGGTGGCAGCCCTGAAAGCTCTTGCTGGTCTTCACCATCCCCCTGCAGCCTATTCACAGGCACAACAGGATTCAGGACCCGGGCATGCCCAGAGGAGGAACATCTCATGGATCTCGTCCTCGGCAGAGCCTCTTTCCGAAAAGGCACACGTCCGGATCCTTGTCCCACACGGAAGGTGACAGCCCTGAAAGCTGTTGCTGGTCTTCACCGTCCCCCTGCAGCCTATTCACAGGCACAACAGGATTCGGGACCCGGGCTTGCTGAGAGGAGGAACATCTCATGGCTCTCGTCCTCGGCAGAGCCTGTTTCCGAAAAGGCACACGTCCGGCTCCTTGTCCCACACGGAAGGTGGCAGCCCTGAAAGCTGTTGCTGGTCTTCACCGTCCCCCTGCAGCCTATTCACAGGTACAACAGGATCTGGGACCCGGACATGCCCAGAGGAGGAACATCTCATGGCTCTCGTCCTCGGCAGAGCCTGATTCCGAAAAGGCACACGTCCGGCTCCTTGTCCCACACGGAAGGTGGCAGCCCTGAAAGCTGTTGCTGGTCTTCACGGTCCCCCTGCAGCCTATTCACAGGCACAACAGGATTCGGGACCCGGGCATGCCCAGAGGAGGAACATCTCATGGATCTCTTCCTCGGCAGAGCCTGATTCCGAAAAGGCACACGTCCGGCTCCTTGTCCCACACGGAAGGTGGCAGCCCTGAAAGCTGTTGCTGGTCTTCACCGTCCCCCTGCAGCCTATTCACAGGCACAACAGGATTCAGGACCCGGGCATGCCCAGAGGAGGAACATCTCATGGATCTCGTCCTCGGCAGAGCCTGATTCCGAAAAGGCACATGTCCGGCTCCTTGTCCCACACGGAAGGTGGCAGCCCTGAAAGCTGTTGCTGGTCTTCACCGTCCCCCTGCAGCCTATTCAGAGGCACAACAGGATTCAGGACCCGGGCATGCCCAGAGGAGGAACATCTCATGGATCTCGTCTTCGGCAGAGCCTGATTCCGAAAAGGCACACGTCCGGCTCCTTGTCCCACACGGAAGGTGGCAGCCCTGAAAGCTGTTGCTGGTCTTCACCGTCCCCCTGCAGCCTATTCACAGGCACAACAGGATTCGGGACCCGGGCTTGCTGAGAGGAGGAACATCTCATGGCTCTCGTCCTCGGCAGAGCCTGATTCCGAAAAGGCACACGTCCGGCTCCTTGTCCCACACGGAAGGTGGCAGCCCTGAAAGCTGTTGCTGCTCTTCACCGTCCCCCTGCAGCCTATTCAGAGGCACAACAGGATCTGGGACCCGGGCTTGCCCAGAGGAGGAACATCTCATGGCTCTCGTACTCGGCATAGCCTGTTTCCGAGAAGGCGCACGTCCGGCTCCTTGTCCCACATGGAAGGTGGCAGCCCTGAAAGCTGTTGCTGGTCTTCACCGTCCCCCTGCAGCCTATTCACAGGCACAACAGGATCTGGGACCCGGGCTTGCCCAGAGGAGGAACATCTCATGGCTCTCGTCCTCGGCACGGCCTGTATCCAGAAAGACGCGTCCGGCTCCTTGTCCCAAACGGAAGGTGGCAGCCCTGAAAGCTGTTGCTGGTCTTCACCGTCCCCCTGCAGCCTATTCACAGGCACAACAGGATTTGGACCCGGGCTTGCCCAGAGGAGGAACATCTCATGGCTCTCGTCCTCGGCAGAGCCTGATTCCGAAAAGGCACATGTCCGGCTCCTTGTCCCACACGGAAGGTGGCAGCCCTGAAAGCTGTTGCTGGTCTTCACCATCCCCCTGCAGCCTATTCACAGGCACAACAGGATTCAGGACCCGGGCTTGCCCAGAGGAGGAACATCTCATGGCTCTCATCCTCGGCAGAGCCTGATTCCGAAAAGGCACACGTCCGGCTCCTTGTCCCACAAGGAAGGTGGCAGCCCTGAAAGCTGTTGCTGGTCTTCACCGTCCCCCTGCAGCCTATTCAGAGGCTCAACAGGATTCAGGACCCGGGCATGCCCAGAGGAGGAACATCTCATGGCTCTCGTCCTCGGCAGAGCCTGTTTCCGAGAAGGCACTCGTCCGGCTCCTTGTCCCACATGGAAGGTGGCAGCCCTGAAAGCTGTTGCTGGTCTTCACCGTCCCCCTGCAGCCTATTCACAGGCACAACAGGATCTGGGACCCGGGCTTGCCCAGAGGAGGAACATCTCATGGCTCTCGTCCTCGGCAGAGCCTGTTTCCGAGAAGGCACTCGTCCGGCTCCTTGTCCCACACGGAAGGTGGCAGCCATGAAAGCTGTTGCTGGTCTTCACCGTCCCCCTGCAGCCTATTCACAGGTACAACAGGATTCAGGACCCGGGCATGCCCAGAGGAGGAACATCTCATGGATCTCGTCCTCGGCAGAGCCTGATTCCGAAAAGGCACACGTCCGGCTCCTTGTCCCACACGGAAGGTGGCAGCCCTGAAAGCTGTTGCTGGTCTTCACCGTCCCCCTGCAGCCTATTCACAGGTACAACAGGATTCGGGACCCGGGCTTGCTGAGAGGAGGAACATCTCATGGCTCTCGTCCTCGGCAGAGCCTGATTCCGAAAAGGCACACGTCCGGCTCCTTGTCCCACACGGAAGGTGGCAGCCCTGAAAGCTGTTGCTGGTCTTCACCATCCCCCTGCAGCCTATTCACAGGTACAAGAGGATCTGGGACCCGGGCTTGCCCAGAGGAGGAACATCTCATGGCTCTCGTCCTCGGCAGAGCCTGATTCCGAAAAGGCACACGTCCGGCTCCTTGTCCCACACGGAAGGTGGCAGCCCTGAAAGCTGTTGCTGGTCTTCACCGTCCCCCTGCAGCCTATTCACAGGCACAACAGGATTCAGGACCCGGGCATGCCCAGAGGAGGAACATCTCATGGATCTCGTCCTCGGCAGAGCCTGATTCTGAAAAGGCACACGTCCGGCTCCTTGTCCCACACGGAAGGTGGCAGCCCTGAAAGCTGTTGCTGGTCTTCACCGTCCCCCTGCAGCCTATTCACAGGCACAACAGGATTCGGGACCTGGGCTTGCTGAGAGGAGGAACATCTCATGGCTCTCGTCCTCGGCAGAGCCTGATTCCGAAAAGGCACACGTCCGGCTCCTTGTCCCACACGGAAGGTGGCAGCCCTGAAAGCTGTTGCTGGTCTTCACCGTCCCCCTGCAGCCTATTCACAGGTACAACAGGATCTGGGACCCGGGCTTGCCCAGAGGAGGAACATCTCATGGCTCTCATCCTCGGCAGAGCCTGATTCCGAAAAGGCACACGTCCGGCTCCTTGTCCCACACGGAAGGTGGCAGCCCTGAAAGCTGTTGCTGGTCTTCACCGTCCCCCTGCAGCCTATTCAGAGGCTCAACAGGATTCAGGACCCGGGCATGCCCAGAGGAGGAACATCTCATGGCTCTCGTCCTCGGCAGAGCCTGATTCCGAAAAGGCACACGTCCGGCTCCTTGTCCCACACGGAAGGTGGCAGCCCTGAAAGCTGTTGCTGGTCTTCACCGTCCCCCTGCAGCCTATTCACAGGCACAACAGGATTCAGGACCCGGGCATGCCCAGAGGAGGAACATCTCATGGCTCTCGTCCTCGGCAGAGCCTGATTCCGAAAAGGCACACGTCCGGCTCCTTGTCCCACACGGAAGGTGGCAGCCCTGAAAGCTGTTGCTGGTCTTCACCGTCCCCCTGCAGCCTATTCACAGGCACAACAGGATTCAGTACCCGGGCATGCCCAGAGGAGGAACATCTCATGGATCTCGTCCTCGGCAGAGCCTGATTCCGAAAAGGCACATGTCCGGCTCCTTGTCCCACACGGAAGGTGGCAGCCCTGAAAGCTGTTGCTGGTCTTCACCGTCCCCCTGCAGCCTATTCAGAGGCACAACAGGATTCAGGACCCGGGCATGCCCAGAGGAGGAACATCTCATGGATCTCGTCCTCGGCAGAGCCTGATTCCGAAAAGGCACACGTCCGGCTCCTTGTCCCACACGGAAGGTGGCAGCCCTGAAAGCTCTTGCTGGTCTTCACCGTCCCCCTGCAGCCTATTCACAGGTACAACAGGATCTGGGACCCGGGCTTGCTGAGAGGAGGAACATCTCATGGCTCTCGTCCTCGGCAGAGCCTGATTCCGAAAAGGCACACGTCCGGCTCCTTGTCCCACACGGAAGGTGGCAGCCCTGAAAGCTGTTGCTGGTCTTCACCGTCCCCCTGCAGCATATTCACAGGTACAACAGGATCTGGGACCCGGGCTTGCCCAGAGGAGGAACATCTCATGGCTCTCGTCCTCGGCAGAGCCTGATTCCGAAAAGGCACACGTCCGGCTCCTTGTCCCACACGGAAGGTGGCAGCCCTGAAAGCTGTTGCTGGTCTTCACCATCCCCCTGCAGCCTATTCACAGGCACAACAGGATTCAGGACCCGGGCATGCCCAGCGGAGGAACATCTCATGGATCTCTTCCTCGGCAGAGCCTGATTCCGAAAAGGCACACGTCCGGCTCCTTGTCCCACACGGAAGGTGGCAGCCCTGAAAGCTGTTGCTGGTCTTCACCGTCCCCCTGCAGCCTATTCACAGGCACAACAGGATTCGGGACCCGGGCTTGCTGAGAGGAGGAACATCTCATGGCTCTCGTCCTCGGCAGAGCCTGATTCCGAAAAGGCACACGTCCGGCTCCTTGTCCCACACGGAAGGTGGCAGCCCTGAAAGCTGTTGCTGCTCTTCACCGTCCCCCTGCAGCCTATTCACAGGCACAAAAGGATCTGGGACCCGGGCTTGCCCAGAGGAGGAACATCTCATGGCTCTCGTACTCGGCATAGCCTGTTTCCGAGAAGGCACTCGTCCGGCTCCTTGTCCCACATGGAAGGTGGCAGCCCTGAAAGCTGTTGCTGGTCTTCACCGTCCCCCTGCAGCCTATTCACAGGCACAACAGGATCTGGGACCCGGGCTTGCCCAGAGGAGGAACATCTCATGGCTCTCGTCCTCGGCACGGCCTGTATCCAGAAAGACGCGTCCGGCTCCTTGTCCCAAACGGAAGGTGGCAGCCCTGAAAGCTGTTGCTGGTCTTCACCGTCCCCCTGCAGCCTATTCACAGGCACAACAGGATTTGGACCCGGGCTTGCCCAGAGGAGGAACATCTCATGGCTCTCGTCCTCGGCAGAGCCTGATTCCGAAAAGGCACATGTCCGGCTCCTTGTCCCACACGGAAGGTGGCAGCCCTGAAAGCTGTTGCTGGTCTTCACCATCCCCCTGCAGCCTATTCACAGGCACAACAGGATTCAGGACCCGGGCTTGCCCAGAGGAGGAACATCTCATGGCTCTCATCCTCGGCAGAGCCTGATTCCGAAAAGGCACACGTCCGGCTCCTTGTCCCACACGGAAGGTGGCAGCCCTGAAAGCTGTTGCTGGTCTTCACCGTCCCCCTGGAGCCTATTCAGAGGCTCAACAGGATTCAGGACCCGGGCATGCCCAGAGGAGGAACATCTCATGGCTCTCGTCCTCGGCAGAGCCTGTTTCCGAGAAGGCACTCGTCCGGCTCCTTGTCCCACACGGAAGGTGGCAGCCCTGAAAGCTGTTGCTGGTCTTCACCGTCCCCCTGCAGCCTATTCACAGGCACAACAGGATCTGGGATCCGGGGTTGCCCAGAGGAGGAACATCTCATGGCTCTCGTCCTTGGCAGAGCCTGTTTCCGAGAAGGCACATGTCCGGCTCCTTGTCCCACACGGAAGGTGGCAGCCCTGAAAGCTGTTGCTGGTCTTCACCGTCCCCCTGCAGCCTATTCACAGGTACAACAGGATCTGGGACCCGGGCTTGCCCAGAGGAGGAACATCTCATGGCTCTCATCCTCGGCAGAGTCTGATTCCGAAAAGGCACATGTCCGGCTCCTTGTCCCACACGGAAGGTGGCAGCCCTGAAAGCTGTTGCTGGTCTTCACCGTCCCCCTGCAGCCTATTCAGAGGCACAACAGGATTCAGGACCCGGGCATGCCCAGAGGAGGAACATCTCATGGATCTCGTCCTCGGCAGAGCCTGATTCCGAAAAGGCACACGTCCGGCTCCTTGTCCCACACGGAAGGTGGCAGCCCTGAAAGCTGTTGCTGGTCTTCACCGTCCCCCTGCAGCCTATTCACAGGCACAACAGGATTCAGGACCCGGGCATGCCCAGAGGAGGAACATCTCATGGATCTCGTCCTCGGCAGAGCCTGATTCCGAAAAGGCACACGTCCGGTTCCTTGTCCCACACGGAAGGTGGCAGCCCTGAAAGCTGTTGCTGGTCTTCACCGTCCCCCTGCAGCCTATTCACAGGCACATCAGGATCTGGGACCCGGGCTTGCTGAGAGGAGGAACATCTCATGGCTCTCGTCCTCGGCAGAGCCTGATTCCGAGAAGGCACTCGTCCGGCTCCTTGTCCCACACGGAAGGTGGCAGCCATGAAAGCTGTTGCTGGTCTTCACCGTCCCCCTGCAGCCTATTCACAGGTACAACAGGATTCAGGACCCGGGCATGCCCAGAGGAGGAACATCTCATGGATCTCGTCCTCGGCAGAGCCTGATTCCGAAAAGGCACACGTCCGGCTCCTTGTCCCACACGGAAGGTGGCAGCCCTGAAAGCTCTTGCTGGTCTTCACCGTCCCCCTGCAGCCTATTCACAGGTACAACAGGATTCGGGACCCGGGCTTGCTGAGAGGAGGAACATCTCATGGCTCTCGTCCTCGGCAGAGCCTGATTCCGAAAAGGCACACGTCCGGCTCCTTGTCCCACACGGAAGGTGGCAGCCCTGAAAGCTGTTGCTGGTCTTCACCATCCCCCTGCAGCCTATTCACAGGTACAAGAGGATCTGGGACCCGGGCTTGCCCAGAGGAGGAACATCTCATGGCTCTCGTCCTCGGCAGAGCCTGATTCCGAAAAGGCACACGTCCGGCTCCTTGTCCCACACGGAAGGTGGCAGCCCTGAAAGCTGTTGCTGGTCTTCACCGTCCCCCTGCAGCCTATTCACAGGCACAACAGGATTCAGGACCCGGGCATGCCCAGAGGAGGAACATCTCATGGATCTCGTCCTCGGCAGAGCCTGATTCTGAAAAGGCACACGTCCGGCTCCTTGTCCCACACGGAAGGTGGCAGCCCTGAAAGCTGTTGCTGGTCTTCACCGTCCCCCTGCAGCCTATTCACAGGCACAACAGGATTCGGGACCTGGGCTTGCTGAGAGGAGGAACATCTCATGGCTCTCGTCCTCGGCAGAGCCTGATTCCGAAAAGGCACACGTCCGGCTCCTTGTCCCACACGGAAGGTGGCAGCCCTGAAAGCTGTTGCTGGTCTTCACCGTCCCCCTGCAGCCTATTCACAGGTACAACAGGATCTGGGACCCGGGCTTGCCCAGAGGAGGAACATCTCATGGCTCTCATCCTCGGCAGAGCCTGATTCCGAAAAGGCACACGTCCGGCTCCTTGTCCCACACGGAAGGTGGCAGCCCTGAAAGCTGTTGCTGGTCTTCACCGTCCCCCTGCAGCCTATTCAGAGGCTCAACAGGATTCAGGACCCGGGCATGCCCAGAGGAGGAACATCTCATGGCTCTCGTCCTCGGCAGAGCCTGATTCCGAAAAGGCACACGTCCGGCTCCTTGTCCCACACGGAAGGTGGCAGCCCTGAAAGCTGTTGCTGGTCTTCACCGTCCCCCTGCAGCCTATTCACAGGCACAACAGGATTCAGGACCCGGGCATGCCCAGAGGAGGAACATCTCATGGCTCTCGTCCTCGGCAGAGCCTGATTCCGAAAAGGCACACGTCCGGCTCCTTGTCCCACACGGAAGGTGGCAGCCCTGAAAGCTGTTGCTGGTCTTCACCGTCCCCCTGCAGCCTATTCACAGGTACAACAGGATCTGGGACCCGGGCTTGCTGAGAGGAGGAACATCTCATGGCTCTCGTCCTCGGCAGAGCCTGATTCCGAAAAGGCACACGTCCGGCTCCTTGTCCCACACGGAAGGTGGCAGCCCTGAAAGCTGTTGCTGGTCTTCACCGTCCCCCTGCAGCATATTCACAGGTACAACAGGATCTGGGACCCGGGCTTGCCCAGAGGAGGAACATCTCATGGCTCTCGTCCTCGGCAGAGCCTGATTCCGAAAAGGCACACGTCCGGCTCCTTGTCCCACACGGAAGGTGGCAGCCCTGAAAGCTGTTGCTGGTCTTCACCATCCCCCTGCAGCCTATTCACAG
This sequence comes from Astur gentilis, assembly GCF_929443795.1. Lineage (NCBI taxonomy): Eukaryota > Metazoa > Chordata > Aves > Accipitriformes > Accipitridae > Astur > Astur gentilis. The sequence continues at coordinate 627,864 of NW_026060857.1, forward strand.
GCACAACAGGATTCAGGACCCGGGCATGCCCAGCGGAGGAACATCTCATGGATCTCTTCCTCGGCAGAGCCTGATTCCGAAAAGGCACACGTCCGGCTCCTTGTCCCACACGGAAGGTGGCAGCCCTGAAAGCTGTTGCTGGTCTTCACCGTCCCCCTGCAGCCTATTCACAGGCACAACAGGATTCGGGACCCGGGCTTGCTGAGAGGAGGAACATCTCATGGCTCTCGTCCTCGGCAGAGCCTGATTCCGAAAAGGCACACGTCCGGCTCCTTGTCCCACACGGAAGGTGGCAGCCCTGAAAGCTGTTGCTGGTCTTCACCGTCCCCCTGCAGCCTATTCACAGGCACAAAAGGATCTGGGACCCGGGCTTGCCCAGAGGAGGAACATCTCATGGCTCTCGTACTCGGCATAGCCTGTTTCCGAGAAGGCACTCGTCCGGCTCCTTGTCCCACATGGAAGGTGGCAGCCCTGAAAGCTGTTGCTGGTCTTCACCGTCCCCCTGCAGCCTATTCACAGGCACAACAGGATCTGGGACCCGGGCTTGCCCAGAGGAGGAACATCTCATGGCTCTCGACCTCGGCACGGCCTGTATCCAGAAAGACGCGTCCGGCTCCTTGTCCCAAACGGAAGGTGGCAGCCCTGAAAGCTGTTGCTGGTCTTCACCGTCCCCCTGCAGCCTATTCACAGGCACAACAGGATTTGGACCCGGGCTTGCCCAGAGGAGGAACATCTCATGGCTCTCGTCCTCGGCAGAGCCTGATTCCGAAAAGGCACATGTCCGGCTCCTTGTCCCACACGGAAGGTGGCAGCCCTGAAAGCTGTTGCTGGACTTCACCGTCCCCCTGGAGCCTATTCAGAGGCTCAACAGGATTCAGGACCCGGGCATGCCCAGAGGAGGAACATCTCATGGCTCTCGTCCTCGGCAGAGCCTGTTTCCGAGAAGGCACTCGTCCGGCTCCTTGTCCCACACGGAAGGTGGCAGCCCTGAAAGCTGTTGCTGGTCTTCACCGTCCCCCTGCAGCCTATTCACAGGCACAACAGGATCTGGGATCCGGGGTTGCCCAGAGGAGGAACATCTCATGGCTCTCGTCCTTGGCAGAGCCTGTTTCCGAGAAGGCACATGTCCGGCTCCTTGTCCCACACGGAAGGTGGCAGCCCTGAAAGCTGTTGCTGGTCTTCACCGTCCCCCTGCAGCCTATTCACAGGTACAACAGGATCTGGGACCCGGGCTTGCCCAGAGGAGGAACATCTCATGGCTCTCATCCTCGGCAGAGTCTGATTCCGAAAAGGCACATGTCCGGCTCCTTGTCCCACACGGAAGGTGGCAGCCCTGAAAGCTGTTGCTGGTCTTCACCGTCCCCCTGCAGCCTATTCAGAGGCACAACAGGATTCAGGACCCGGGCATGCCCAGAGGAGGAACATCTCATGGATCTCGTCCTCGGCAGAGCCTGATTCCGAAAAGGCACACGTCCGGCTCCTTGTCCCACACGGAAGGTGGCAGCCCTGAAAGCTGTTGCTGGTCTTCACCGTCCCCCTGCAGCCTATTCACAGGCACAACAGGATTCAGGACCCGGGCATGCCCAGAGGAGGAACATCTCATGGATCTCGTCCTCGGCAGAGCCTGATTCCGAAAAGGCACACGTCCGGTTCCTTGTCCCACACGGAAGGTGGCAGCCCTGAAAGCTGTTGCTGGTCTTCACCGTCCCCCTGCAGCCTATTCACAGGTACAACAGGATCTGGGACCCGGGCTTGCCCAGAGGAGGAACATCTCATGGCTCTCGTCCTCGGCAGAGCCTGATTCCGAAAAGGCACACGTCCGGCTCCTTGTCCCACACGGAAGGTGGCAGCCCTGAAAGCTGTTGCTGGTCTTCACCGTCCCCCTGCAGCCTATTCACAGGCACAACAGGATTCGGGACCCGGGCATGCCCAGAGGAGGAACATCTCATGGCTCTCATCCTCGGCAGTGCCTGATTCCGAAAAGGCACACGTTCGGCTCCTTGTCCCACACGGAAGGTGGCAGCCCTGAAAGCTCTTGCTGGTCTTCACCATCCCCCTGCAGCCTATTCACAGGCACAACAGGATTCAGGACCCGGGCATGCCCAGAGGAGGAACATCTCATGGATCTCGTCCTCGGCAGAGCCTCTTTCCGAAAAGGCACACGTCCGGCTCCTTGTCCCACACGGAAGGTGGCAGCCCTGAAAGCTGTTGCTGGTCTTCACCGTCCCCCTGCAGCCTATTCACAGGCACAACAGGATTCGGGACCCGGGCTTGCTGAGAGGAGGAACATCTCATGGCTCTCGTCCTCGGCAGAGCCTGTTTCCGAAAAGGCACACGTCCGGCTCCTTGTCCCACACGGAAGGTGGCAGCCCTGAAAGCTGTTGCTGGTCTTCACCGTCCCCCTGCAGCCTATTCACAGGTACAACAGGATCTGGGACCCGGACATGCCCAGAGGAGGAACATCTCATGGCTCTCGTCCTCGGCAGAGCCTGATTCCGAAAAGGCACACGTCCGGCTCCTTGTCCCACACGGAAGGTGGCAGCCCTGAAAGCTGTTGCTGGTCTTCACGGTCCCCCTGCAGCCTATTCACAGGCACAACAGGATTCAGGACCCGGGCATGCCCAGAGGAGGAACATCTCATGGATCTCGTCCTCGGCAGAGCCTGATTCCGAAAAGGCACATGTCCGGCTCCTTGTCCCACACGGAAGGTGGCAGCCCTGAAAGCTGTTGCTGGTCTTCACCGTCCCCCTGCAGCCTATTCAGAGGCACAACAGGATTCAGGACCCGGGCATGCCCAGAGGAGGAACATCTCATGGATCTCGTCCTCGGCAGAGCCTGATTCCGAAAAGGCACACGTCCGGCTCCTTGTCCCACACGGAAGGTGGCAGCCCTGAAAGCTGTTGCTGGTCTTCACCGTCCCCCTGCAGCCTATTCACAGGTACAACAGGATAAGGGACCCGGGCTTGCCCAGAGGAGGAACATCTCATGGCTCTCGTCCTCGGCAGAGCCTGATTCCGAAAAGGCACACGTCCGGCTCCTTGTCCCACACGGAAGGTGGCAGCCCTGAAAGCTGTTGCTGGTCTTCACCATCCCCCTGCAGCCTATTCACAGGCACAACAGGATTCAGGACCCGGGCATGCCCAGCGGAGGAACATCTCATGGATCTCTTCCTCGGCAGAGCCTGATTCCGAAAAGGCACACGTCCGGCTCCTTGTCCCACACGGAAGGTGGCAGCCCTGAAAGCTGTTGCTGGTCTTCACCGTCCCCCTGCAGCCTATTCACAGGCACAACAGGATTCGGGACCCGGGCTTGCTGAGAGGAGGAACATCTCATGGCTCTCGTCCTCGGCAGAGCCTGATTCCGAAAAGGCACACGTCCGGCTCCTTGTCCCACACGGAAGGTGGCAGCCCTGAAAGCTGTTGCTGCTCTTCACCGTCCCCCTGCAGCCTATTCAGAGGCACAACAGGATCTGGGACCCGGGCTTGCCCAGAGGAGGAACATCTCATGGCTCTCGTACTCGGCATAGCCTGTTTCCGAGAAGGAGCACGTCCGGCTCCTTGTCCCACATGGAAGGTGGCAGCCCTGAAAGCTGTTGCTGGTCTTCACCGTCCCCCTGCAGCCTATTCACAGGCACAACAGGATCTGGGACCCGGGCTTGCCCAGAGGAGGAACATCTCATGGCTCTCGTCCTCGGCACGGCCTGTATCCAGAAAGACGCGTCCGGCTCCTTGTCCCAAACGGAAGGTGGCAGCCCTGAAAGCTGTTGCTGGTCTTCACCGTCCCCCTGCAGCCTATTCACAGGCACAACAGGATTTGGACCCGGGCTTGCCCAGAGGAGGAACATCTCATGGCTCTCGTCCTCGGCAGAGCCTGATTCCGAAAAGGCACATGTCCGGCTCCTTGTCCCACACGGAAGGTGGCAGCCCTGAAAGCTGTTGCTGGTCTTCACCATCCCCCTGCAGCCTATTCACAGGCACAACAGGATTCAGGACCCGGGCTTGCCCAGAGGAGGAACATCTCATGGCTCTCATCCTCGGCAGAGCCTGATTCCGAAAAGGCACACGTCCGGCTCCTTGTCCCACATGGAAGGTGGCAGCCCTGAAAGCTGTTGCTGGTCTTCACCGTCCCCCTGCAGCCTATTCAGAGGCTCAACAGGATTCAGGACCCGGGCATGCCCAGAGGAGGAACATCTCATGGCTCTCGTCCTCGGCAGAGCCTGTTTCCGAGAAGGCACTCGTCCGGCTCCTTGTCCCACACGGAAGGTGGCAGCCCTGAAAGCTGTTGCTGGTCTTCACCGTCCCCCTGCAGCCTATTCACAGGCACAACAGGATCTGGGATCCGGGGTTGCCCAGAGGAGGAACATCTCATGGCTCTCGTCCTCGGCAGAGCCTGTTTCCGAGAAGGCACTCGTCCGGCTCCTTGTCCCACACGGAAGGTGGCAGCCCTGAAAGCTGTTGCTGGTCTTCACCATCCCCCTGCAGCCTATTCACAGGTACAACAGGATCTGGGACCCGGGCTTGCCCAGAGGAGGAACATCTCATGGCTCTCATCCTCGGCAGAGTCTGATTCCGAAAAGGCACATGTCCGGCTCCTTGTCCCACACGGAAGGTGGCAGCCCTGAAAGCTGTTGCTGGTCTTCACCGTCCCCCTGCAGCCTATTCAGAGGCACAACAGGATTCAGGACCCGGGCATGCCCAGAGGAGGAACATCTCATGGATCTCGTCCTCGGCAGAGCCTGATTCCGAAAAGGCACACGTCCGGCTCCTTGTCCCACACGGAAGGTGGCAGCCCTGAAAGCTGTTGCTGGTCTTCACCGTCCCCCTGCAGCCTATTCACAGGTACAACAGGATCTGGGACCCGGGCTTGCCCAGAGGAGGAACATCTCATGGCTCTCGTCCTCGGCAGAGCCTGATTCCGAAAAGGCACACGTCCGGCTCCTTGTCCCACACGGAAGGTGGCAGCCCTGAAAGCTGTTGCTGGTCTTCACCGTCCCCCTGCAGCCTATTCACAGGCACAACAGGATTCGGGACCCGGGCATGCCCAGAGGAGGAACATCTCATGGCTCTCATCCTCGGCAGTGCCTGATTCCGAAAAGGCACACGTTCGGCTCCTTGTCCCACACGGAAGGTGGCAGCCCTGAAAGCTCTTGCTGGTCTTCACCATCCCCCTGCAGCCTATTCACAGGCACAACAGGATTCAGGACCCGGGCATGCCCAGAGGAGGAACATCTCATGGATCTCGTCCTCGGCAGAGCCTCTTTCCGAAAAGGCACACGTCCGGATCCTTGTCCCACACGGAAGGTGACAGCCCTGAAAGCTGTTGCTGGTCTTCACCGTCCCCCTGCAGCCTATTCACAGGCACAACAGGATTCGGGACCCGGGCTTGCTGAGAGGAGGAACATCTCATGGCTCTCGTCCTCGGCAGAGCCTGTTTCCGAAAAGGCACACGTCCGGCTCCTTGTCCCACACGGAAGGTGGCAGCCCTGAAAGCTGTTGCTGGTCTTCACCGTCCCCCTGCAGCCTATTCACAGGTACAACAGGATCTGGGACCCGGACATGCCCAGAGGAGGAACATCTCATGGCTCTCGTCCTCGGCAGAGCCTGATTCCGAAAAGGCACACGTCCGGCTCCTTGTCCCACACGGAAGGTGGCCGCACTGAAAGCTGTTGCTGGTCTTCACCGTCCCCATGCAGCCTATTCACAGGCACAACAGGATCTGGGACCCGGGCTTGCTGAGAGGAGGAACATCTCATGGCTCTCGTCCTCGGCAGAGCCTCTTTCCTAAAAGGCACACGTCCGGCTCCTTGTCCCACACGGAAGGTGGCAGCCCTGAAAGCTGTTGCTGGTCTTCACCGTCCCCCTGCAGCCTATTCACAGGTACAACAGGATCTGGGACCCGGGCTTGCCCAGAGGAGGAACATCTCATGGCTCTCGTCCTCGGCAGAGCCTGATTCCGAAAAGGCACACGTCCGGCTCCTTGTCCCACACGGAAGGTGGCAGCCCTGAAAGCTGTTGCTGGTCTTCACCGTCCCCCTGCAGCCTATTCACAGGCACAACAGGATTCGGGACCCGGGCATGCCCAGAGGAGGAACATCTCATGGCTCTCGTCCTCGGCAGAGCCTGATTCCGAAAAGGCACACGTCCGGCTCCTTGTCCCACACGGAAGGTGGCAGCCCTGAAAGCTGTTGCTGGTCTTCACCCTCCCCCTGCAGCCTATTCACAGGCACAACAGGATTCTGGACCCGGGCATGACCAGAGGAGGAACATCTCATGGATCTCGTCCTCGGCAGAGCCTGATTCCGAAAAGGCACACGTCCGGCTCCTTGTCCCACACGGAAGGTGGCAGCCCTGAAAGCTGTTGCTGGTCTTCACCGTCCCCCTGCAGCCTATTCAGAGGCACAACAGGATTCAGGACCCGGGCATGCCCAGAGGAGGAACATCTCATGGATCTCGTCCTCGGCAGAGCCTGTTTCCGAAAAGGCACACGTCCGGCTCCTTGTCCCACACGGAAGGTGGCAGCCCTGAAAGCTGTTGCTGGTGTTCACCGTCCCCCTGCAGCCTATTCACAGGCACAACAGGATTCAGGACCCGGGCATGCCCAGAGGAGGAACATCTCATGGCTCTCGTCCTCGGCAGAGCCTGATTCCGAAAAGGCACAAGTCCGGCTCCTTGTCCCACACGGAAGGTGGCAGCCCTGAAAGCTCTTGCTGGTCTTCACCGTCCCCCTGCAGCCTATTCACAGGCACAACAGGATTCGGGACCCGGGCATGCCCAGAGGAGGAACATCTCATGGATCTTGTCCTCGGCAGAGCCTGTTTCCGAAAAGGCACACGTCCGGCTCCTTGTCCCACACGGAAGGTGGCAGCCCTGAAAGCTGTTGCTGGTCTTCACCGTCCCCCTGCAGCCTATTCACAGGCACAACAGGATTCGGGACCCGGGCATGCCCAGAGGAGGAACATCTCATGGCTCTCGTCCTCGGCAGAGCCTCTTTCCTAAAAGGCACACGTCCGGCTCCTTGTCCCACACGGAAGGTGGCAGCCCTGAAAGCTGTTGCTGGTCTTCACCGTCCCCCTGCAGCCTATTCACAGGCACAACAGGATCTGGGACCCGGGCTTGCCCAGAGGAGGAACATCTCATGGCTCTCGTCCTCGGCAGAGCCTGGTTCCGAAAAGGCACACGTCCGGCTCCTTGTCCCACACGGAAGGTGGCAGCCCTGAAAGCTGTTGCTGGTCTTCACCGTCCCCCTGCAGCCTATTCACAGGCACAACAGGATTCAGGACCCGGGCATGCCCAGAGGAGGAACATCTCATGGATCTCTTCCTCGGCAGAGCCTGATTCCGAAAAGGCACACGTCCGGCTCCTTGTCCCACACGGAAGGTGGCAGCCCTGAAAGCTGTTGCTGGTCTTCACCGTCCCCCTGCAGCCTATTCACAGGCACAACAGGATTCGGGACCCGGGCATGCCCAGAGGAGGAACATCTCATGGATCTCTTCCTCGGCAGAGCCTGATTCCGAAAAGGCACACGTCCGGCTCCTTGTCCCACACGGAAGGTGGCAGCCCTGAAAGCTGTTGCTGGTCTTCACCGTCCCCCTGCAGCCTATTCACAGGCACAACAGGATTTGGACCCGGGCTTGCCCAGAGGAGGAACATCTCATGGCTCTCGTCCTCGGCAGAGCCTGATTCCGAAAAGGCACATGTCCGGCTCCTTGTCCCACACGGAAGGTGGCAGCCCTGAAAGCTGTTGCTGGTCTTCACCATCCCCCTGCAGCCTATTCACAGGCACAACAGGATTCAGGACCCGGGCTTGCCCAGAGGAGGAACATCTCATGGCTCTCATCCTCGGCAGAGCCTGATTCCGAAAAGGCACACGTCCGGCTCCTTGTCCCACACGGAAGGTGGCAGCCCTGAAAGCTGTTGCTGGTCTTCACCGTCCCCCTGCAGCCTATTCAGAGGCTCAACAGGATTCAGGACCCGGGCATGCCCAGAGGAGGAACATCTCATGGCTCTCGTCCTCGGCAGAGCCTGTTTCCGAGAAGGCACTCGTCCGGCTCCTTGTCCCACACGGAAGGTGGCAGCCCTGAAAGCTGTTGCTGGTCTTCACCGTCCCCCTGCAGCCTATTCACAGGCACAACAGGATCTGGGATCCGGGGTTGCCCAGAGGAGGAACATCTCATGGCTCTCGTCCTCGGCAGAGCCTGTTTCCGAGAAGGCACTCGTCCGGCTCCTTGTCCCACACGGAAGGTGGCAGCCCTGAAAGCTGTTGCTGGTCTTCACCATCCCCCTGCAGCCTATTCACAGGTACAACAGGATCTGGGACCCGGGCTTGCCCAGAGGAGGAACATCTCATGGCTCTCATCCTCGGCAGAGTCTGATTCCGAAAAGGCACATGTCCGGCTCCTTGTCCCACACGGAAGGTGGCAGCCCTGAAAGCTGTTGCTGGTCTTCACCGTCCCCCTGCAGCCTATTCAGAGGCACAACAGGATTCAGGACCCGGGCATGCCCAGAGGAGGAACATCTCATGGATCTCGTCCTCGGCAGAGCCTGATTCCGAAAAGGCACACGTCCGGCTCCTTGTCCCACACGGAAGGTGGCAGCCCTGAAAGCTGTTGCTGGTCTTCACCGTCCCCCTGCAGCCTATTCACAGGTACAACAGGATCTGGGACCCGGGCTTGCCCAGAGGAGGAACATCTCATGGCTCTCGTCCTCGGCAGAGCCTGATTCCGAAAAGGCACACGTCCGGCTCCTTGTCCCACACGGAAGGTGGCAGCCCTGAAAGCTGTTGCTGGTCTTCACCGTCCCCCTGCAGCCTATTCACAGGCACAACAGGATTCGGGACCCGGGCATGCCCAGAGGAGGAACATCTCATGGCTCTCATCCTCGGCAGTGCCTGATTCCGAAAAGGCACACGTTCGGCTCCTTGTCCCACACGGAAGGTGGCAGCCCTGAAAGCTCTTGCTGGTCTTCACCATCCCCCTGCAGCCTATTCACAGGCACAACAGGATTCAGGACCCGGGCATGCCCAGAGGAGGAACATCTCATGGATCTCGTCCTCGGCAGAGCCTCTTTCCGAAAAGGCACACGTCCGGATCCTTGTCCCACACGGAAGGTGACAGCCCTGAAAGCTGTTGCTGGTCTTCACCGTCCCCCTGCAGCCTATTCACAGGCACAACAGGATTCGGGACCCGGGCTTGCTGAGAGGAGGAACATCTCATGGCTCTCGTCCTCGGCAGAGCCTGTTTCCGAAAAGGCACACGTCCGGCTCCTTGTCCCACACGGAAGGTGGCAGCCCTGAAAGCTGTTGCTGGTCTTCACCGTCCCCCTGCAGCCTATTCACAGGTACAACAGGATCTGGGACCCGGACATGCCCAGAGGAGGAACATCTCATGGCTCTCGTCCTCGGCAGAGCCTGATTCCGAAAAGGCACACGTCCGGCTCCTTGTCCCACACGGAAGGTGGCCGCACTGAAAGCTGTTGCTGGTCTTCACCGTCCCCATGCAGCCTATTCACAGGCACAACAGGATCTGGGACCCGGGCTTGCTGAGAGGAGGAACATCTCATGGCTCTCGTCCTCGGCAGAGCCTGATTCCGAAAAGGCACACGTCCGGCTCCTTGTCCCACACGGAAGGTGGCAGCCCTGAAAGCTGTTGCTGGTCTTCACCGTCCCCCTGCAGCCTATTCACAGGAACAACAGGATCAGGGACCCGGGCTTGCCCAGAGGAGGAACATCTCATGGCTCTCGTCCTCGGCAGAGCCTGATTCCGAAAAGGCACACGTCCGGCTCCTTGTCCCACACGGAAGGTGGCAGCCCTGAAAGCTGTTGCTGGTCTTCACCGTCCCCCTGCAGCCTATTCACAGGCACAACAGGATTCGGGACCCGGGCATGCCCAGAGGAGGAACATCTCATGGCTCTCGTCCTCGGCAGAGCCTGATTCCGAAAAGGCACACGTCCGGCTCCTTGTCCCACACGGAAGGTGGCAGCCCTGAAAGCTGTTGCTGGTCTTCACCATCCCCCTGCAGCCTATTCACAGGCACAACAGGATTCAGGACCCGGGCATGACCAGAGGAGGAACATCTCATGGATCTCGTCCTCGGCAGAGCCTGATTCCGAAAAGGCACACGTCCGGCTCCTTGTCCCACACGGAAGGTGGCAGCCCTGAAAGCTGTTGCTGGTCTTCACCGTCCCCCTGCAGCCTATTCAGAGGCACAACAGGATTCAGGACCCGGGCATGCCCAGAGGAGGAACATCTCATGGATCTCGTCCTCGGCAGAGCCTGTTTCCGAAAAGGCACACGTCCGGCTCCTTGTCCCACACGGAAGGTGGCAGCCCTGAAAGCTGTTGCTGGTGTTCACCGTCCCCCTGCAGCCTATTCACAGGCACAACAGGATTCAGGACCCGGGCATGCCCAGAGGAGGAACATCTCATGGCTCTCGTCCTCGGCAGAGCCTGATTCCGAAAAGGCACACGTCCGGCTCCTTGTCCCACACGGAAGGTGGCAGCCCTGAAAGCTCTTGCTGGTCTTCACCGTCCCCCTGCAGCCTATTCACAGGCACAACAGGATTCGGGACCCGGGCATGCCCAGAGGAGGAACATCTCATGGATCTTGTCCTCGGCAGAGCCTGTTTCCGAAAAGGCACACGTCCGGCTCCTTGTCCCACACGGAAGGTGGCAGCCCTGAAAGCTGTTGCTGGTCTTCACCATCCCCCTGCAGCCTATTCACAGGCACAACAGGATTCGGGACCCGGGCATGCCCAGAGGAGGAACATCTCATGGCTCTCGTCCTCGGCAGAGCCTCTTTCCTAAAAGGCACACGTCCGGCTCCTTGTCCCACACGGAAGGTGGCAGCCCTGAAAGCTGTTGCTGGTCTTCACCGTCCCCCTGCAGCCTATTCACAGGCACAACAGGATCTGGGACCCGGGCTTGCCCAGAGGAGGAACATCTCATGGCTCTCGTCCTCGGCAGAGCCTGGTTCCGAAAAGGCACACGTCCGGCTCCTTGTCCCACACGGAAGGTGGCAGCCCTGAAAGCTGTTGCTGGTCTTCACCGTCCCCCTGCAGCCTATTCACAGGCACAACAGGATTCAGGACCCGGGCATGCCCAGAGGAGGAACATCTCATGGATCTCTTCCTCGGCAGAGCCTGATTCCGAAAAGGCACACGTCCGGCTCCTTGTCCCACACGGAAGGTGGCAGCCCTGAAAGCTGTTGCTGGTCTTCACCGTCCCCCTGCAGCCTATTCACAGGCACAACAGGATTCGGGACCCGGGCATGCCCAGAGGAGGAACATCTCATGGATCTCTTCCTCGGCAGAGCCTGATTCCGAAAAGGCACACGTCCGGCTCCTTGTCCCACACGGAAGGTGGCAGCCCTGAAAGCTGTTGCTGGTCTTCACCGTCCCCCTGCAGCCTATTCACAGGCACAACAGGATCTGGGACCCGGGCTTGCTGAGAGGAGGAACATCTCATGGCTCTCGTCCTCGGCAGAGCCTGATTCCGAAAAGGCACACGTCCGGCTCCTTGTCCCACACGGAAGGTGGCAGCCCTGAAAGCTGTTGCTGGTCTTCACCGTCCCCCTGCAGCCTATTCACAGGCACAACAGGATTCAGGACCCGGGCATGCCCAGAGGAGGAACATCTCATGGATCTCGTCCTCGGCAGAGCCTGATTCCGAAAAGGCACACGTCCGGCTCCTTGTCCCACACGGAAGGTGGCAGCCCTGAAAGCTGTTGCTGGTCTTCACCGTCCCCCTGCAGCCTATTCACAGGTACAACAGGATCTGGGACCCGGGCTTGCCCAGAGGAGGAACATCTCATGGCTCTCGTCCTCGGCAGAGCCTGATTCCGAAAAGGCACACGTCCGGCTCCTTGTCCCACACGGAAGGTGGCAGCCCTGAAAGCTGTTGCTGGTCTTCACCGTCCCCCTGCAGCCTATTCACAGGTACAACAGGATCTGGGACCCGGGCTTGCCCAGAGGAGGAACATCTCATGGCTCTCATCCTCTGCCGAGCCTGATTCCGAAAAGGCACACGTCCGGCTCCTTGTCCCACACAGAAGGTGGCAGCCCTGAAAGCTGTTGCTGGTCTTCACCGTCCCCCTGCAGCCTATTCAGAGGCACAACAGGATTCAGGACCCGGGCATGCCCAGAGGAGGAACATCTCATGGATCTCGTCCTCGGCAGAGCCTGATTCCGAAAAGGCTCACGTCCGTCTCCTTGTCCCACACGGAAGGTGGCAGCCCTGAAAGCTGTTGCTGGTATTCACCGTCCCCCTGCAGCCTATTCACAGGTACAACAGGATCTGGGACCCGGGCTTGCTGAGATGAGGAACATCTCATGGCTCTCGTCCTCGGCAGAGCCTGATTCCGAAAAGGCACACGTCCGGCTCCTTGTCCCACACGGAAGGTGGCAGCCCTGAAAGCTGTTGCTGGTCTTCACCGTCCCCCTGCAGCCTATTCACAGGTACAACAGGATCTGGGACCCGGGCTTGCCCAGAGGAGGAACATCTCATGGCTCTCGTCCTCGGCAGAGCCTGATTCCGAAAAGGCACACGTCCGGCTCCTTGTCCCACACGGAAGGTGGCAGCCCTGAAAGCTGTTGCTGGTCTTCACCGTCCCCCTGCAGCCTATTCACAGGCACAACAGGATTCAGGACCCGGGCATGCCCTGAGGAGGAACATCTCATGGCCCTCGTCCTCGGCAGAGCCTGATTCCGAAAAGGCACACGTCCGGCTCCTTGTCCCACAGGGAAGGTGGCAGCCCTGAAAGCTCTTGCTGGTCTTCACCGTCCCCCTGCAGCCTATTCACAGGCACAACAGGATTCGGGACCCGGGCATGCCCAGAGGAGGAACATCTCATGGATCTTCTCCTCGGCAGAGCCTGTTTCCGAAAAGGCACACGTCCGGCTCCTTGTCCCACACGGAAGGTGGCAGCCCTGAAAGCTGTTGCTGGTCTTCACCATCCCCCTGCAGCCTATTCACAGGCTCAACAGGATCTGGGACCCGGGCTTGCTGAGAGGAGGAACATCTCATGGCTCTCGTCCTCGGCAGAGCCTGATTCCGAAAAGGCACACGTCCGGCTCCTTGTCCCACACGGAAGGTGGCAGCCCTGAAAGCTGTTGCTGGTCTTCACCGTCCCCCTGCAGCCTATTCACAGGCACAACAGGATCTGGGACCCGGGCTTGCCCAGAGGAGGAACATCTCATGGCTCTCGTCCTCGGCAGAGCCTGATTCCGAAAAGGCACACGTCCGGCTCCTTGTCCCACACGGAAGGTGGCAGCCCTGAAAGCTCTTGCTGGTCTTCACCGTCCCCCTGCAGCCTATTCACAGGCACAACAGGATTCGGGACCCGGGCTTGCCCAGAGGAGGAACATCTCATGGCTCTCGTCCTCGGCAGAGCCTGATTCCGAAAAGGCACATGTCCGGCTCCTTGTCCCACACGGAAGGTGGCAGCCCTGAAAGCTGTTGCTGGTCTTCACCGTCCCCCTGCAGCCTATTCACAGGCACAACAGGATTCAGGACCCGGGCATGCCCAGAGGAGGAACATCTCATGGATCTCGTCCTCGGCAGAGCCTGTTTCCGAAAAGGCACACGACCGGCTCCTTGTCCCACACGGAAGGTGGCAGCCCTGAAAGCTGTTGCTGGTCTTCACCGTCCCCCTGCAGCCTATTCACAGGCACAACAGGATTCAGGACCCGGGCATGCCCAGAGGAGGAACATCTCATGGATCTCGTCCTCGGCAGAGCCTGATTCCGAAAAGGCACACGTCCGGCTCCTTGTCCCACACGGAAGGTGGCAGCCCTGAAAGCTCTTGCTGGTCTTCACCGTCCCCCTGCAGCCTATTCACAGGTACAACAGGATCTGGGACCCGGGCTTGCCCAGAGGAGGAACATCTCATGGCTCTCGTCCTCGGCACGGCCTGTATCCAGAAAGACGCGTCCGGCTCCTTGTCCCAAACGGAAGGTGGCAGCCCTGAAAGCTGTTGCTGGTCTTCACCGTCCCCCTGCAGCCTATTCACAGGTACAACAGGATCTGGGACCCGGGCTTGCCCAGAGGAGGAACATCTCATGGCTCTCATCCTCGGCAGAGCCTGATTCCGAAAAGGCACATGTCCGGCTCCTTGTCCCACACGGAAGGTGGCAGCCCTGAAAGCTGTTGCTGGTCTTCACCGTCCCCCTGCAGCCTATTCAGAGGCACAACAGGATTCAGGACCCGGGCATGCCCAGAGGAGGAACATCTCATGGCTCTCGTCCTCGGCAGAGCCTGATTCCGAAAAGGCACACGTCCGGCTCCTAGTCCCACACGGAAGGTGGCAGCCCTGAAAGCTCTTGCTGGTCTTCACCGTCCCCCTGCAGCCTATTCACAGGTACAACAGGATCTGGGACCCGGGCTTGCTGTGAGGAGGAACATCTCATGGCTCTCGTCCTCGGCAGAGCCTGATTCCGAAAAGGCACACGTCCGGCTCCTTGTCCCACACGGAAGGTGGCAGCCCTGAAAGCTGTTGCTGGTCTTCACCGTCCCCCTGCAGCCTATTCACAGGCACAACAGGATCTGGGACCCGGGCTTGCCCAGAGGAGGAACATCTCATGGCTCTCATCCTCGGCAGAGCCTGATTCCGAAAAGGCACACGTCCGGCTCCTTGTCCCACACGGAAGGTGGCAGCCCTGAAAGCTGTTGCTGGTCTTCACCGTCCCCCTGGAGCCTATTCAGAGGCTCAACAGGATTCAGGACCCGGGCATGCCCAGAGGAGGAACATCTCATGGCTCTCGTCCTCGGCAGAGCCTGTTTCCGAGAAGGCACTCGTCCGGCTCCTTGTCCCACACGGAAGGTGGCAGCCCTGAAAGCTGTTGCTGGTCTTCACCGTCCCCCTGCAGCCTATTCACAGGCACAACAGGATCTGGGATCCGGGCATGCCCAGAGGAGGAACATCTCATGGCTCTCGTCCTCGGCAGAGCCTGTTTCCGAGAAGGCACTCGTGAGGCTCCTTGTCCCACACGGAAGGTGGCAGCCCTGAAAGCTGTTGCTGGTCTTCACCGTCCCCCTGCAGCCTATTCACAGGTACAACAGGATCTGGGACCCGGGCTTGCCCAGAGGAGGAACATCTCATGGCTCTCATCCTCGGCAGAGTCTGATTCCGAAAAGGCACATGTCCGGCTCCTTGTCCCACACGGAAGGTGGCAGCCCTGAAAGCTGTTGCTGGTCTTCACCGTCCCCCTGCAGCCTATTCAGAGGCACAACAGGATTCAGGACCCGGGCATGCCCAGAGGAGGAACATCTCATGGATCTCGTCCTCGGCAGAGCCTGATTCCGAAAAGGCACACGTCCGGCTCCTTGTCCCACACGGAAGGTGGCAGCCCTGAAAGCTGTTGCTGGTCTTCACCGTCCCCCTGCAGCCTATTCACAGGCACAACAGGATTCAGGACCCGGGCATGCCCAGAGGAGGAACATCTCATGGATCTCGTCCTCGGCAGAGCCTGATTCCGAAAAGGCACACGTCCGGTTCCTTGTCCCACACGGAAGGTGGCAGCCCTGAAAGCTGTTGCTGGTCTTCACCGTCCCCCTGCAGCCTATTCACAGGTACAACAGGATCTGGGACCCGGGCTTGCCCAGAGGAGGAACATCTCATGGCTCTCGTACTCGGCAGAGCCTGATTCCGAAAAGGCACACGTCCGGCTCCTTGTCCCACACGGAAGGTGGCAGCCCTGAAAGCTGTTGCTGGTCTTCACCGTCCCCCTGCAGCCTATTCACAGGCACAACAGGATTCGGGACCCGGGCATGCCCAGAGGAGGAACATCTCATGGCTCTCATCCTCGGCAGTGCCTGATTCCGAAAAGGCACACGTTCGGCTCCTTGTCCCACACGGAAGGTGGCAGCCCTGAAAGCTGTTGCTGGTCTTCACGGTCCCCCTGCAGCCTATTCACAGGCACAACAGGATTCGGGACCCGGGCATGCCCAGAGGAGGAACATCTCATGGATCTCTTCCTCGGCAGAGCCTGATTCCGAAAAGGCACACGTCCGGCTCCTTGTCCCACACGGAAGGTGGCAGCCCTGAAAGCTGTTGCTGGTCTTCACCGTCCCCCTGCAGCCTATTCACAGGCACAACAGGATTCAGGACCCGGGCATGCCCAGAGGAGGAACATCTCATGGATCTCGTCCTCGGCAGAGCCTGATTCCGAAAAGGCACATGTCCGGCTCCTTGTCCCACACGGAAGGTGGCAGCCCTGAAAGCTGTTGCTGGTCTTCACCGTCCCCCTGCAGCCTATTCAGAGGCACAACAGGATTCAGGACCCGGGCATGCCCAGAGGAGGAACATCTCATGGATCTCGTCCTCGGCAGAGCCTGATTCCGAAAAGGCACACGTCCGGCTCCTTGTCCCACACGGAAGGTGGCAGCCCTGAAAGCTGTTGCTGGTCTTCACCGTCCCCCTGCAGCCTATTCACAGGCACAACAGGATTCGGGACCCGGGCTTGCTGAGAGGAGGAACATCTCATGGCTCTCGTCCTCGGCAGAGCCTGATTCCGAAAAGGCACACGTCCGGCTCCTTGTCCCACACGGAAGGTGGCAGCCCTGAAAGCTGTTGCTGCTCTTCACCGTCCCCCTGCAGCCTATTCAGAGGCACAACAGGATCTGGGACCCGGGCTTGCCCAGAGGAGGAACATCTCATGGCTCTCGTACTCGGCATAGCCTGTTTCCGAGAAGGCACTCGTCCGGCTCCTTGTCCCACATGGAAGGTGGCAGCCCTGAAAGCTGTTGCTGGTCTTCACCGTCCCCCTGCAGCCTATTCACAGGCACAACAGGATCTGGGACCTGGGCTTGCCCAGAGGAGGAACATCTCATGGCTCTCGTCCTCGGCACGGCCTGTATCCAGAAAGACGCGTCCGGCTCCTTGTCCCAAACGGAAGGTGGCAGCCCTGAAAGCTGTTGCTGGTCTTCACCGTCCCCCTGCAGCCTATTCACAGGCACAACAGGATTTGGACCCGGGCTTGCCCAGAGGAGGAACATCTCATGGCTCTCGTCCTCGGCAGAGCCTGATTCCGAAAAGGCACATGTCCGGCTCCTTGTCCCACACGGAAGGTGGCAGCCCTGAAAGCTGTTGCTGGTCTTCACCATCCCCCTGCAGCCTATTCACAGGCACAACAGGATTCAGGACCCGGGCTTGCCCAGAGGAGGAACATCTCATGGCTCTCATCCTCGGCAGAGCCTGATTCCGAAAAGGCACACGTCCGGCTCCTTGTCCCACACGGAAGGTGGCAGCCCTGAAAGCTGTTGCTGGTCTTCACCGTCCCCCTGCAGCCTATTCAGAGGCTCAACAGGATTCAGGACCCGGGCATGCCCAGAGGAGGAACATCTCATGGCTCTCGTCCTCGGCAGAGCCTGTTTCCGAGAAGGCACTCGTCCGGCTCCTTGTCCCACACGGAAGGTGGCAGCCCTGAAAGCTGTTGCTGGTCTTCACCGTCCCCCTGCAGCCTATTCACAGGCACAACAGGATCTGGGATCCGGGGTTGCCCAGAGGAGGAACATCTCATGGCTCTCGTCCTCGGCAGAGCCTGTTTCCGAAAAGGCACTCGTCCGGCTCCTTGTCCCACACGGAAGGTGGCAGCCCTGAAAGCTGTTGCTGGTCTTCACCGTCCCCCTGCAGCCTATTCACAGGTACAACAGGATCTGGGACCCGGGCTTGCCCAGAGGAGGAACATCTCATGGCTCTCATCCTCGGCAGAGTCTGATTCCGAAAAGGCACATGTCCGGCTCCTTGTCCCACACGGAAGGTGGCAGCCCTGAAAGCTGTTGCTGGTCTTCACCGTCCCCCTGCAGCCTATTCAGAGGCACAACAGGATTCAGGACCCGGGCATGCCCAGAGGAGGAACATCTCATGGATCTCGTCCTCGGCAGAGCCTGATTCCGAAAAGGCACACGTCCGGCTCCTTGTCCCACACGGAAGGTGGCAGCCCTGAAAGCTGTTGCTGGTCTTCACCGTCCCCCTGCAGCCTATTCACAGGCACAACAGGATTCAGGACCCGGGCATGCCCAGAGGAGGAACATCTCATGGATCTCGTCCTCGGCAGAGCCTGATTCCGAAAAGGCACACGTCCGGTTCCTTGTCCCACACGGAAGGTGGCAGCCCTGAAAGCTGTTGCTGGTCTTCACCGTCCCCCTGCAGCCTATTCACAGGTACAACAGGATCTGGGACCCGGGCTTGCCCAGAGGAGGAACATCTCATGGCTCTCGTCCTCGGCAGAGCCTGATTCCGAAAAGGCACACGTCCGGCTCCTTGTCCCACACGGAAGGTGGCAGCCCTGAAAGCTGTTGCTGGTCTTCACCGTCCCCCTGCAGCCTATTCACAGGCACAACAGGATTCGGGACCCGGGCATGCCCAGAGGAGGAACATCTCATGGATCTCGTCCTCGGCAGAGCCTCTTTCCGAAAAGGCACACGTCCGGATCCTTGTCCCACACGGAAGGTGGCAGCCCTGAAAGCTGTTGCTGGTCTTCACCGTCCCCCTGCAGCCTATTCACAGGCACAACAGGATTCGGGACCCGGGCTTGCTGAGAGGAGGAACATCTCATGGCTCTCGTCCTCGGCAGAGCCTGTTTCCGAAAAGGCACACGTCCGGCTCCTTGTCCCACACGGAAGGTGGCAGCCCTGAAAGCTGTTGCTGGTCTTCACCGTCCCCCTGCAGCCTATTCACAGGTACAACAGGATCTGGGACCCGGACATGCCCAGAGGAGGAACATCTCATGGCTCTCGTCCTCGGCAGAGCCTGTTTCCGAAAAGGCACACGTCCGGCTCCTTGTCCCACACGGAAGGTGGCCGCACTGAAAGCTGTTGCTGGTCTTCACCGTCCCCATGCAGCCTATTCACAGGCACAACAGGATCTGGGACCCGGGCTTGCTGAGAGGAGGAACATCTCATGGCTCTCGTCCTCGGCAGAGCCTGATTCCGAAAAGGCACACGTCCGGCTCCTTGTCCCACACGGAAGGTGGCAGCCCTGAAAGCTGTTGCTGGTCTTCACCGTCCCCCTGCAGCCTATTCACAGGTACAACAGGATCTGGGACCCGGGCTTGCCCAGAGGAGGAACATCTCATGGCTCTCGTCCTCGGCAGAGCCTGATTCCGAAAAGGCACACGTCCGGCTCCTTGTCCCACACGGAAGGTGGCAGCCCTGAAAGCTGTTGCTGGTATTCACCGTCCCCCTGCAGCCTATTCACAGGCACAACAGGATTCGGGACCTGGGCATGCCCAGAGGAGGAACATCTCATGGCTCTCGTCCTCGGCAGAGCCTGATTCCGAAAAGGCACACGTCCGGCTCCTTGTCCCACACGGAAGGTGGCAGCCCTGAAAGCTGTTGCTGGTCTTCACCATCCCCCTGCAGCCTATTCACAGGCACAACAGGATTCAGGACCCGGGCATGACCAGAGGAGGAACATCTCATGGATCTCGTCCTCGGCAGAGCCTGATTCCGAAAAGGCACACGTCCGGCTCCTTGTCCCACACGGAAGGTGGCAGCCCTGAAAGCTGTTGCTGGTCTTCACCGTCCCCCTGCAGCCTATTCAGAGGCACAACAGGATTCAGGACCCGGGCATGCCCAGAGGAGGAACATCTCATGGATCTCGTCCTCGGCAGAGCCTGTTTCCGAAAAGGCACACGTCCGGCTCCTTGTCCCACACGGAAGGTGGCAGCCCTGAAAGCTGTTGCTGGTGTTCACCGTCCCCCTGCAGCCTATTCACAGGCACAACAGGATTCAGGACCCGGGCATGCCCAGAGGAGGAACATCTCATGGCTCTCGTCCTCGGCAGAGCCTGATTCCGAAAAGGCACACGTCCGGCTCCTTGTCCCACACGGAAGGTGGCAGCCCTGAAAGCTGTTGCTGGTCTTCACCGTCCCCCTGCAGCCTATTCACAGGCACAACAGGATTCGGGACCCGGGCATGCCCAGAGGAGGAACATCTCATGGATCTTGTCCTCGGCAGAGCCTCTTTCCGAAAAGGCACACGTCCGGCTCCTTGTCCCACACGGAAGGTGGCAGCCCTGAAAGCTGTTGCTGGTCTTCACCGTCCCCCTGCAGCCTATTCACAGGCACAACAGGATTCGGGACCCGGGCATGCCCAGAGGAGGAACATCTCATGGCTCTCGTCCTCGGCAGAGCCTCTTTCCTAAAAGGCACACGTCCGGCTCCTTGTCCCACACGGAAGGTGGCAGCCCTGAAAGCTGTTGCTGGTCTTCACCGTCCCCCTGCAGCCTATTCACAGGCACAACAGGATCTGGGACCCGGGCTTGCCCAGAGGAGGAACATCTCATGGCTCTCGTCCTCGGCAGAGCCTGGTTCCGAAAAGGCACACGTCCGGCTCCTTGTCCCACACGGAAGGTGGCAGCCCTGAAAGCTGTTGCTGGTCTTCACCGTCCCCCTGCAGCCTATTCACAGGCACAACAGGATTCAGGACCCGGGCATGCCCAGAGGAGGAACATCTCATGGATCTCTTCCTCGGCAGAGCCTGATTCCGAAAAGGCACACGTCCGGCTCCTTGTCCCACACGGAAGGTGGCAGCCCTGAAAGCTGTTGCTGGTCTTCACCGTCCCCCTGCAGCCTATTCACAGGCACAACAGGATTCGGGACCCGGGCATGCCCAGAGGAGGAACATCTCATGGATCTCTTCCTCGGCAGAGCCTGATTCCGAAAAGGCACACGTCCGGCTCCTTGTCCCACACGGAAGGTGGCAGCCCTGAAAGCTGTTGCTGGTCTTCACCGTCCCCCTGCAGCCTATTCACAGGCACAACAGGATCTGGGACCCGGGCTTGCTGAGAGGAGGAACATCTCATGGCTCTCGTCCTCGGCAGAGCCTGATTCCGAAAAGGCACACGTCCGGCTCCTTGTCCCACACGGAAGGTGGCAGCCCTGAAAGCTGTTGCTGGTCTTCACCGTCCCCCTGCAGCCTATTCACAGGCACAACAGGATTCAGGACCCGGGCATGCCCAGAGGAGGAACATCTCATGGATCTCGTCCTCGGCAGAGCCTGATTCCGAAAAGGCACACGTCCGGCTCCTTGTCCCACACGGAAGGTGGCAGCCCTGAAAGCTGTTGCTGGTCTTCACCGTCCCCCTGCAGCCTATTCACAGGTACAACAGGATCTGGGACCCGGGCTTGCCCAGAGGAGGAACATCTCATGGCTCTCGTCCTCGGCAGAGCCTGATTCCGAAAAGGCACACGTCCGGCTCCTTGTCCCACACGGAAGGTGGCAGCCCTGAAAGCTGTTGCTGGTCTTCACCGTCCCCCTGCAGCCTATTCACAGGTACAACAGGATCTGGGACCCGGGCTTGCCCAGAGGAGGAACATCTCATGGCTCTCATCCTCTGCCGAGCCTGATTCCGAAAAGGCACACGTCCGGCTCCTTGTCCCACACAGAAGGTGGCAGCCCTGAAAGCTGTTGCTGGTCTTCACCGTCCCCCTGCAGCCTATTCAGAGGCACAACAGGATTCAGGACCCGGGCATGCCCAGAGGAGGAACATCTCATGGATCTCGTCCTCGGCAGAGCCTGATTCCGAAAAGGCTCACGTCCGTCTCCTTGTCCCACACGGAAGGTGGCAGCCCTGAAAGCTGTTGCTGGTATTCACCGTCCCCCTGCAGCCTATTCACAGGTACAACAGGATCTGGGACCCGGGCTTGCTGAGATGAGGAACATCTCATGGCTCTCGTCCTCGGCAGAGCCTGATTCCGAAAAGGCACACGTCCGGCTCCTTGTCCCACACGGAAGGTGGCAGCCCTGAAAGCTGTTGCTGGTCTTCACCGTCCCCCTGCAGCCTATTCACAGGTACAACAGGATCTGGGACCCGGGCTTGCCCAGAGGAGGAACATCTCATGGCTCTCGTCCTCGGCAGAGCCTGATTCCGAAAAGGCACACGTCCGGCTCCTTGTCCCACACGGAAGGTGGCAGCCCTGAAAGCTGTTGCTGGTCTTCACCGTCCCCCTGCAGCCTATTCACAGGCACAACAGGATTCAGGACCCGGGCATGCCCTGAGGAGGAACATCTCATGGCTCTCGTCCTCGGCAGAGCCTGATTCCGAAAAGGCACACGTCCGGCTCCTTGTCCCACACGGAAGGTGGCAGCCCTGAAAGCTCTTGCTGGTCTTCACCGTCCCCCTGCAGCCTATTCACAGGCACAACAGGATTCGGGACCCGGGCATGCCCAGAGGAGGAACATCTCATGGATCTTCTCCTCGGCAGAGCCTGTTTCCGAAAAGGCACACGTCCGGCTCCTTGTCCCACACGGAAGGTGGCAGCCCTGAAAGCTGTTGCTGGTCTTCACCATCCCCCTGCAGCCTATTCACAGGCACAACAGGATCTGGGACCCGGGCTTGCTGAGAGGAGGAACATCTCATGGCTCTCGTCCTCGGCAGAGCCTGATTCCGAAAAGGCACACGTCCGGCTCCTTGTCCCACACGGAAGGTGGCAGCCCTGAAAGCTGTTGCTGGTCTTCACCGTCCCCCTGCAGCCTATTCACAGGCACAACAGGATTCAGGACCCGGGCATGCCCAGAGGAGGAACATCTCATGGATCTCGTCCTCGGCAGAGCCTGTTTCCGAAAAGGCACACGTCCGGCTCCTTGTCCCACACGGAAGGTGGCAGCCCTGAAAGCTGTTGCTGGTCTTCACCGTCCCCCTGCAGCCTATTCACAGGCACAACAGGATTCAGGACCCGGGCATGCCCAGAGGAGGAACATCTCATGGATCTCGTCCTCGGCAGAGCCTGATTCCGAAAAGGCACACGTCCGGCTCCTTGTCCCACACGGAAGGTGGCAGCCCTGAAAGCTCTTGCTGGTCTTCACCGTCCCCCTGCAGCCTATTCACAGGCACAACAGGATCTGGGACCCGGGCTTGCTGAGAGGAGGAACATCTCATGGCTCTCGTCCTCGGCAGAGCCTGATTCCGAAAAGGCACACGTCCGGCTCCTTGTCCCACAGGGAAGGTGGCAGCCCTGAAAGCTGTTGCTGCTCTTCACCGTCCCCCTGCAGCCTATTCACAGGCACAACAGGATTTGGGACCCGGGCATGCCCAGAGGAGGAACATCTCATGGATCTCGTCCTCGGCAGAGCCTGATTCCGAAAAGGCACACGTCCGGCTCCTTGTCCCACACGGAAGGTGGCAGCCCTGAAAGCTCTTGCTGGTCTTCACCGTCCCCCTGCAGCCTATTCACAGGTACAACAGGATCTGGGACCCGGGCTTGCCCAGAGGAGGAACATCTCATGGCTCTCGTCCTCGGCACGGCCTGTATCCAGAAAGACGCGTCCGGCTCCTTGTCCCAAACGGAAGGTGGCAGCCCTGAAAGCTGTTGCTGGTCTTCACCGTCCCCCTGCAGCCTATTCACAGGTACAACAGGATCTGGGACCCGGGCTTGCCCAGAGGAGGAACATCTCATGGCTCTCATCCTCGGCAGAGCCTGATTCCGAAAAGGCACATGTCCGGCTCCTTGTCCCACACGGAAGGTGGCAGCCCTGAAAGCTGTTGCTGGTCTTCACCGTCCCCCTGCAGCCTATTCAGAGGCACAACAGGATTCAGGACCCGGGCATGCCCAGAGGAGGAACATCTCATGGATCTCGTCCTCGGCAGAGCCTGATTCCAAAAGGCACACGTCCGGCTCCTTGTCCCACACGGAAGGTGGCAGCCCTGAAAGCTGTTGCTGGTCTTCACCGTCCCCCTGCAGCCTATTCACAGGTACAACAGGATCTGGGACCCGGGCTTGCCCAGAGGAGGAACATCTCATGGCTCTCGTCCTCGGCAGAGCCTGATTCCGAAAAGGCACACGTCCGGCTCCTTGTCCCACACGGAAGGTGGCAGCCCTGAAAGCTGTTGCTGGTCTTCACCATCCCCCTGCAGCCTATTCACAGGCACAACAGGATTCAGGACCCGGGCTTGCCCAGAGGAGGAACATCTCATGGCTCTCATCCTCGGCAGAGCCTGATTCCGAAAAGGCACACGTCCGGCTCCTTGTCCCACACGGAAGGTGGCAGCCCTGAAAGCTGTTGCTGGTCTTCACCGTCCCCCTGCAGCCTATTCAGAGGCTCAACAGGATTCAGGACCCGGGCATGCCCAGAGGAGGAACATCTCATGGATCTCGTCCTCGGCAGAGCCTGTTTCCGAAAAGGCACACGTCCGGCTCCTTGTCCCACACGGAAGGTGGCAGCCCTGAAAGCTGTTGCTGGTCTTCACCGTCCCCCTGCAGCCTATTCAGAGGCACAACAGGATTCAGGACCCGGGCATGCCCAGAGGAGGAACATCTCATGGCTCTCGTCCTCGGCAGAGCCTGATTCCGAAAAGGCACACGTCCGGCTCCTTGTCCCACACGGAAGGTGGCAGCCCTGAAAGCTCTTGCTGGTCTTCACCGTCCCCCTGCAGCCTATTCACAGGCACAACAGGATCTGGGACCCGGGCATGCCCAGAGGAGGAACATCTCATGGATATTGTCCTCGGCAGAGCCTCTTTCCGAAAAGGCACACGTCCGGCTCCTTGTCCACACGGAAGGTGGCAGCCCTGAAAGCTGTTGCTGGTCTTCACCGTCCCCCTGCAGCCTATTCACAGGTACAACAGGATCTGGGACCCGGGCTTGCCCAGAGGAGGAACATCTCATGGCTCTCGTCCTCGGCAGAGCCTGATTCCGAAAAGGCACACGTCCGGCTCCTTGTCCCACACGGAAGGTGGCAGCCCTGAAAGCTGTTGCTGGTCTTCACCGTCCCCCTGCAGCCTATTCACAGGAACAACAGGATCTGGGACCCGGGCTTGCCCAGAGGAGGAACATCTCATGGCTCTCATCCTCGGCAGAGCCTGATTCCGAAAAGGCACATGTCCGGCTCCTTGTCCCACACGGAAGGTGGCAGCCCTGAAAGCTGTTGCTGGTCTTCACCGTCCCCCTGCAGCCTATTCACAGGCACAACAGGATCTGGGACCCGGGCTTGCCCAGAGGAGGAACATCTCATGGCTCTCGTACTCGGCATAGCCTGTTTCCGAGAAGGCACTCGTCCGGCTCCTTGTCCCACATGGAAGGTGGCAGCCATGAAAGCTGTTGCTGGTCTTCACCGTCCCCCTGCAGCCTATTCACAGGCACAACAGGATCTGGGACCCGGGCTTGCCCAGAGGAGGAACATCTCATGGCTCTCGTCCTCGGCAGAGCCTGATTCCGAAAAGGCACATGTCCGGCTCCTTGTCCCACACGGAAGGTGGCAGCCCTGAAAGCTGTTGCTGGTCTTCACCGTCCCCCTGCAGCCTATTCAGAGGCACAACAGGATTCAGGACCCGGGCATGCCCAGAGGAGGAACATCTCATGGATCTCGTCCTCGGCAGAGCCTGATTCCGAAAAGGCACACGTCCGGCTCCTTGTCCCACACGGAAGGTGGCAGCCCTGAAAGCTGTTGCTGGTCTTCACCGTCCCCCTGCAGCCTATTCACAGGTACAACAGGATCTGGGACCCGGGCTTGCTGTGAGGAGGAACATCTCATGGCTCTCGTCCTCGGCAGAGCCTGATTCCGAAAAGGCACACGTCCGGCTCCTTGTCCCACACGGAAGGTGGCAGCCCTGAAAGCTGTTGCTGGTCTTCACCGTCCCCCTGCAGCCTATTCACAGATACAACAGGATCTGGGACCCGGGCTTGCCCAGAGGAGGAACATCTCATGGCTCTCGTCCTCGGCAGAGCCTGATTCCGAAAAGGCACACGTCCGGCTCCTTGTCCCACACGGAAGGTGGCAGCCCTGAAAGCTGTTGCTGGTCTTCACCATCCCCCTGCAGCCTATTCACAGGCACAACAGGATTCAGGACCCGGGCTTGCCCAGAGGAGGAACATCTCATGGATCTCTTCCTCGGCAGAGCCTGATTCCGAAAAGGCACACGTCCGGCTCCTTGTCCCACACGGAAGGTGGCAGCCCTGAAAGCTGTTGCTGGTCTTCACCGTCCCCCTGCAGCCTATTCAGAGGCTCAACAGGATTCAGGACCCGGGCATGCCCAGAGGAGGAACATCTCATGGATCTCGTCCTCGGCAGAGCCTGTTTCCGAAAAGGCACACGTCCGGCTCCTTGTCCCACACGGAAGGTGGCAGCCCTGAAAGCTGTTGCTGGTCTTCACCGTCCCCCTGCAGCCTATTCACAGGCACAACAGGATTCAGGACCCGGGCATGCCCAGAGGAGGAACATCTCATGGCTCTCGTCCTCGGCAGAGCCTGATTCCGAAAAGGCACACGTCCGGCTCCTTGTCCCACACGGAAGGTGGCAGCCCTGAAAGCTCTTGCTGGTCTTCACCGTCCCCCTGCAGCCTATTCACAGGCACAACAGGATTCAGGACCCTGGCATGCCCAGAGGAGGAACATCTCATGGATATTGTCCTCGGCAGAGCCTCTTTCCGAAAAGGCACACGTCCGGCTCCTTGTCCCACATGGAAGGTGGCAGCCCTGAAAGCTGTTGCTGCTCTTCACCGTCCCCCTGCAGCCTATTCAGAGGTGCAAAAGGATCTGGGACCCGGGCTTGCTGAGAGGAGGAACATCTCATGGCTCTCGTCCTCGGCAGAGCCTGATTCCGAAAAGGCACACGTCCGGCTCCTTGTCCCACACGGAAGGTGGCAGCCCTGAAAGCTGTTGCTGGTCTTCACCGTCCCCCTGCAGCCTATTCACAGGCACAACAGGATTCAGGACCCGGGCATGCCCAGAGGAGGAACATCTCATGGCTCTCGTCCTCGGCAGAGCCTGATTCCGAAAAGGCACACGTCCGGCTCCTTGTCCCACACGGAAGGTGGCAGCCCTGACAGCTGTTGCTGGTCTTCACCGTCCCCCTGCAGCCTATTCACAGGTACAACAGGATCTGGGACCCGGGCATGCCCAGAGGAGGAACATCTCATGGCTCTCGTCCTCGGCAGAGCCTGATTCCGAAAAGGCACACGTCCGGCTCCTTGTCCCACACGGAAGGTGGCCGCCCTGAAAGCTGTTGCTGGTCTTGACCGTCCCCATGCAGCCTATTCACAGGCACAACAGGATCTGGGACCCGGGCTTGCTCAGAGGAGGAACATCTCATGGCTCTCGTCCTCGGCAGAGCCTGATTCCGAAAAGGCACACGTCCGGCTCCTTGTCCCACACGGAAGGTGGCAGCCCTGAAAGCTGTTGCTGGTCTTCACCGTCCCCCTGCAGCCTATTCACAGGCACAACAGGATCTGGGACCCGGGCTTGCCCCAGAGGAGGAACATCTCATGGCTCTCGTCCTCGGCAGAGCCTGATTCCGAAAAGGCACACGTCCGGCTCCTTGTCCCACACGGAAGGTGGCAGCCCTGAAAGCTCTTGCTGGTCTTCACCGTCCCCCTGCAGCCTATTCACAGGCACAACAGGATTCGGGACCCGGGCATGCCCAGAGGAGGAACATCTCATGGCTCTCGTCCTCGGCAGAGCCTGATTCCGAAAAGGCACACGTCCGGCTCCTTGTCCCACACGGAAGGTGGCAGCCCTGAAAGCTGTTGCTGGTCTTCACCATCCCCCTGCAGCCTATTCACAGGCACAACAGGATTCAGGACCCGGGCATGACCAGAGGAGGAACATCTCATGGATCTCGTCCTCGGCAGAGCCTGATTCCGAAAAGGCACACGTCCGGCTCCTTGTCCCACACGGAAGGTGGCAGCCCTGAAAGCTGTTGCTGGTCTTCACCGTCCCCCTGCAGCCTATTCACAGGCACAACAGGATTCAGGACCCGGGCATGCCCTGAGGAGGAACATCTCATGGCTCTCGTCCTCGGCAGAGCCTGATTCCGAAAAGGCACACGTCCGGCTCCTTGTCCCACACGGAAGGTGGCAGCCCTGAAAGCTCTTGCTGGTCTTCACCGTCCCCCTGCAGCCTATTCACAGGCACAACAGGATTCGGGACCCGGGCATGCCCAGAGGAGGAACATCTCATGGATCTTCTCCTCGGCAGAGCCTGTTTCCGAAAAGGCACACGTCCGGCTCCTTGTCCCACACGGAAGGTGGCAGCCCTGAAAGCTGTTGCTGGTCTTCACCGTCCCCCTGCAGCCTATTCAGAGGCTCAACAGGATTCAGGACCCGGGCATGCCCAGAGGAGGAACATCTCATGGATCTCGTCCTCGGCAGAGCCTGTTTCCGAAAAGGCACACGTCCGGCTCCTTGTCCCACACGGAAGGTGGCAGCCCTGAAAGCTGTTGCTGGTCTTCACCGTCCCCCTGCAGCCTATTCACAGGCACAACAGGATTCAGGACCCGGGCATGCCCAGAGGAGGAACATCTCATGGCTCTCGTCCTCGGCAGAGCCTGATTCCGAAAAGGCACACGTCCGGCTCCTTGTCCCACACGGAAGGTGGCAGCCCTGAAAGCTCTTGCTGGTCTTCACCGTCCCCCTGCAGCCTATTCACAGGCACAACAGGATTCAGGACCCTGGCATGCCCAGAGGAGGAACATCTCATGGATATTGTCCTCGGCAGAGCCTCTTTCCGAAAAGGCACACGTCCGGCTCCTTGTCCCACATGGAAGGTGGCAGCCCTGAAAGCTGTTGCTGCTCTTCACCGTCCCCCTGCAGCCTATTCAGAGGTGCAAAAGGATCTGGGACCCGGGCTTGCTGAGAGGAGGAACATCTCATGGCTCTCGTCCTCGGCAGAGCCTGATTCCGAAAAGGCACACGTCCGGCTCCTTGTCCCACACGGAAGGTGGCAGCCCTGAAAGCTGTTGCTGGTCTTCACCGTCCCCCTGCAGCCTATTCACAGGCACAACAGGATTCAGGACCCGGGCATGCCCAGAGGAGGAACATCTCATGGCTCTCGTCCTCGGCAGAGCCTGATTCCGAAAAGGCACACGTCCGGCTCCTTGTCCCACACGGAAGGTGGCAGCCCTGACAGCTGGTGCTGGTCTTCACCGTCCCCCTGCAGCCTATTCACAGGTACAACAGGATCTGGGACCCGGGCATGCCCAGAGGAGGAACATCTCATGGCTCTCGTCCTCGGCAGAGCCTGATTCCGAAAAGGCACACGTCCGGCTCCTTGTCCCACACGGAAGGTGGCCGCCCTGAAAGCTGTTGCTGGTCTTGACCGTCCCCATGCAGCCTATTCACAGGCACAACAGGATCTGGGACCCGGGCTTGCTCAGAGGAGGAACATCTCATGGCTCTCGTCCTCGGCAGAGCCTGATTCCGAAAAGGCACACGTCCGGCTCCTTGTCCCACACGGAAGGTGGCAGCCCTGAAAGCTGTTGCTGGTCTTCACCGTCCCCCTGCAGCCTATTCACAGGCACAACAGGATCTGGGACCCGGGCTTGCCCCAGAGGAGGAACATCTCATGGCTCTCGTCCTCGGCAGAGCCTGATTCCGAAAAGGCACACGTCCGGCTCCTTGTCCCACACGGAAGGTGGCAGCCCTGAAAGCTCTTGCTGGTCTTCACCGTCCCCCTGCAGCCTATTCACAGGCACAACAGGATTCGGGACCCGGGCATGCCCAGAGGAGGAACATCTCATGGCTCTCGTCCTCGGCAGAGCCTGATTCCGAAAAGGCACACGTCCGGCTCCTTGTCCCACACGGAAGGTGGCAGCCCTGAAAGCTGTTGCTGGTCTTCACCATCCCCCTGCAGCCTATTCACAGGCACAACAGGATTCAGGACCCGGGCATGACCAGAGGAGGAACATCTCATGGATCTCGTCCTCGGCAGAGCCTGATTCCGAAAAGGCACACGTCCGGCTCCTTGTCCCACACGGAAGGTGGCAGCCCTGAAAGCTGTTGCTGGTCTTCACCGTCCCCCTGCAGCCTATTCACAGGCACAACAGGATTCAGGACCCGGGCATGCCCTGAGGAGGAACATCTCATGGCTCTCGTCCTCGGCAGAGCCTGATTCCGAAAAGGCACACGTCCGGCTCCTTGTCCCACACGGAAGGTGGCAGCCCTGAAAGCTCTTGCTGGTCTTCACCGTCCCCCTGCAGCCTATTCACAGGCACAACAGGATTCGGGACCCGGGCATGCCCAGAGGAGGAACATCTCATGGATCTTCTCCTCGGCAGAGCCTGTTTCCGAAAAGGCACACGTCCGGCTCCTTGTCCCACACGGAAGGTGGCAGCCCTGAAAGCTGTTGCTGGTCTTCACCATCCCCCTGCAGCCTATTCACAGGCACAACAGGATCTGGGACCCGGGCTTGCTGAGAGGAGGAACATCTCATGGCTCTCGTCCTCGGCAGAGCCTGATTCCGAAAAGGCACACGTCCGGCTCCTTGTCCCACACGGAAGGTGGCAGCCCTGAAAGCTGTTGCTGGTCTTCACCGTCCCCCTGCAGCCTATTCACAGGCACAACAGGATTCAGGACCCGGGCATGCCCAGAGGAGGAACATCTCATGGATCTCGTCCTCGGCAGAGCCTGTTTCCGAAAAGGCACACGTCCGGCTCCTTGTCCCACACGGAAGGTGGCAGCCCTGAAAGCTGTTGCTGGTCTTCACCGTCCCCCTGCAGCCTATTCACAGGCACAACAGGATTCAGGACCCGGGCATGCCCAGAGGAGGAACATCTCATGGATCTCGTCCTCGGCAGAGCCTGATTCCGAAAAGGCACACGTCCGGCTCCTTGTCCCACACGGAAGGTGGCAGCCCTGAAAGCTCTTGCTGGTCTTCACCGTCCCCCTGCAGCCTATTCACAGGCACAACAGGATCTGGGACCCGGGCTTGCTGAGAGGAGGAACATCTCATGGCTCTCGTCCTCGGCAGAGCCTGATTCCGAAAAGGCACACGTCCGGCTCCTTGTCCCACAGGGAAGGTGGCAGCCCTGAAAGCTGTTGCTGCTCTTCACCGTCCCCCTGCAGCCTATTCACAGGCACAACAGGATTTTGGACCCGGGCATGCCCAGAGGAGGAACATCTCATGGATCTCGTCCTCGGCAGAGCCTGATTCCGAAAAGGCACACGTCCGGCTCCTTGTCCCACACGGAAGGTGGCAGCCCTGAAAGCTCTTGCTGGTCTTCACCGTCCCCCTGCAGCCTATTCACAGGTACAACAGGATCTGGGACCCGGGCTTGCCCAGAGGAGGAACATCTCATGGCTCTCGTCCTCGGCACGGCCTGTATCCAGAAAGACGCGTCCGGCTCCTTGTCCCAAACGGAAGGTGGCAGCCCTGAAAGCTGTTGCTGGTCTTCACCGTCCCCCTGCAGCCTATTCACAGGTACAACAGGATCTGGGACCCGGGCTTGCCCAGAGGAGGAACATCTCATGGCTCTCATCCTCGGCAGAGCCTGATTCCGAAAAGGCACATGTCCGGCTCCTTGTCCCACACGGAAGGTGGCAGCCCTGAAAGCTGTTGCTGGTCTTCACCGTCCCCCTGCAGCCTATTCAGAGGCACAACAGGATTCAGGACCCGGGCATGCCCAGAGGAGGAACATCTCATGGATCTCGTCCTCGGCAGAGCCTGATTCCAAAAGGCACACGTCCGGCTCCTTGTCCCACACGGAAGGTGGCAGCCCTGAAAGCTGTTGCTGGTCTTCACCGTCCCCCTGCAGCCTATTCACAGGTACAACAGGATCTGGGACCCGGGCTTGCCCAGAGGAGGAACATCTCATGGCTCTCGTCCTCGGCAGAGCCTGATTCCGAAAAGGCACACGTCCGGCTCCTTGTCCCACACGGAAGGTGGCAGCCCTGAAAGCTGTTGCTGGTCTTCACCATCCCCCTGCAGCCTATTCACAGGCACAACAGGATTCAGGACCCGGGCTTGCCCAGAGGAGGAACATCTCATGGCTCTCATCCTCGGCAGAGCCTGATTCCGAAAAGGCACACGTCCGGCTCCTTGTCCCACACGGAAGGTGGCAGCCCTGAAAGCTGTTGCTGGTCTTCACCGTCCCCCTGCAGCCTATTCAGAGGCTCAACAGGATTCAGGACCCGGGCATGCCCAGAGGAGGAACATCTCATGGATCTCGTCCTCGGCAGAGCCTGTTTCCGAAAAGGCACACGTCCGGCTCCTTGTCCCACACGGAAGGTGGCAGCCCTGAAAGCTGTTGCTGGTCTTCACCGTCCCCCTGCAGCCTATTCAGAGGCACAACAGGATTCAGGACCCGGGCATGCCCAGAGGAGGAACATCTCATGGCTCTCGTCCTCGGCAGAGCCTGATTCCGAAAAGGCACACGTCCGGCTCCTTGTCCCACACGGAAGGTGGCAGCCCTGAAAGCTCTTGCTGGTCTTCACCGTCCCCCTGCAGCCTATTCACAGGCACAACAGGATCTGGGACCCGGGCATGCCCAGAGGAGGAACATCTCATGGATATTGTCCTCGGCAGAGCCTCTTTCCGAAAAGGCACACGTCCGGCTCCTTGTCCACACGGAAGGTGGCAGCCCTGAAAGCTGTTGCTGGTCTTCACCGTCCCCCTGCAGCCTATTCACAGGTACAACAGGATCTGGGACCCGGGCTTGCCCAGAGGAGGAACATCTCATGGCTCTCGTCCTCGGCAGAGCCTGATTCCGAAAAGGCACACGTCCGGCTCCTTGTCCCACACGGAAGGTGGCAGCCCTGAAAGCTGTTGCTGGTCTTCACCGTCCCCCTGCAGCCTATTCACAGGTACAACAGGATCTGGGACCCGGGCTTGCCCAGAGGAGGAACATCTCATGGCTCTCATCCTCGGCAGAGCCTGATTCCGAAAAGGCACATGTCCGGCTCCTTGTCCCACACGGAAGGTGGCAGCCCTGAAAGCTGTTGCTGGTCTTCACCGTCCCCCTGCAGCCTATTCACAGGCACAACAGGATCTGGGACCCGGGCTTGCCCAGAGGAGGAACATCTCATGGCTCTCGTACTCGGCATAGCCTGTTTCCGAGAAGGCACTCGTCCGGCTCCTTGTCCCACATGGAAGGTGGCAGCCATGAAAGCTGTTGCTGGTCTTCACCGTCCCCCTGCAGCCTATTCACAGGCACAACAGGATCTGGGACCCGGGCTTGCCCAGAGGAGGAACATCTCATGGCTCTCGTCCTCGGCAGAGCCTGATTCCGAAAAGGCACATGTCCGGCTCCTTGTCCCACACGGAAGGTGGCAGCCCTGAAAGCTGTTGCTGGTCTTCACCGTCCCCCTGCAGCCTATTCAGAGGCACAACAGGATTCAGGACCCGGGCATGCCCAGAGGAGGAACATCTCATGGATCTCGTCCTCGGCAGAGCCTGATTCCGAAAAGGCACACGTCCGGCTCCTTGTCCCACACGGAAGGTGGCAGCCCTGAAAGCTGTTGCTGGTCTTCACCGTCCCCCTGCAGCCTATTCACAGGTACAACAGGATCTGGGACCCGGGCTTGCTGTGAGGAGGAACATCTCATGGCTCTCGTCCTCGGCAGAGCCTGATTCCGAAAAGGCACACGTCCGGCTCCTTGTCCCACACGGAAGGTGGCAGCCCTGAAAGCTGTTGCTGGTCTTCACCGTCCCCCTGCAGCCTATTCACAGATACAACAGGATCTGGGACCCGGGCTTGCCCAGAGGAGGAACATCTCATGGCTCTCGTCCTCGGCAGAGCCTGATTCCGAAAAGGCACACGTCCGGCTCCTTGTCCCACACGGAAGGTGGCAGCCCTGAAAGCTGTTGCTGGTCTTCACCATCCCCCTGCAGCCTATTCACAGGCACAACAGGATTCAGGACCCGGGCTTGCCCAGAGGAGGAACATCTCATGGATCTCTTCCTCGGCAGAGCCTGATTCCGAAAAGGCACACGTCCGGCTCCTTGTCCCACACGGAAGGTGGCAGCCCTGAAAGCTGTTGCTGGTCTTCACCGTCCCCCTGCAGCCTATTCAGAGGCTCAACAGGATTCAGGACCCGGGCATGCCCAGAGGAGGAACATCTCATGGATCTCGTCCTCGGCAGAGCCTGTTTCCGAAAAGGCACACGTCCGGCTCCTTGTCCCACACGGAAGGTGGCAGCCCTGAAAGCTGTTGCTGGTCTTCACCGTCCCCCTGCAGCCTATTCACAGGCACAACAGGATTCAGGACCCGGGCATGCCCAGAGGAGGAACATCTCATGGCTCTCGTCCTCGGCAGAGCCTGATTCCGAAAAGGCACACGTCCGGCTCCTTGTCCCACACGGAAGGTGGCAGCCCTGAAAGCTCTTGCTGGTCTTCACCGTCCCCCTGCAGCCTATTCACAGGCACAACAGGATTCAGGACCCTGGCATGCCCAGAGGAGGAACATCTCATGGATATTGTCCTCGGCAGAGCCTCTTTCCGAAAAGGCACACGTCCGGCTCCTTGTCCCACATGGAAGGTGGCAGCCCTGAAAGCTGTTGCTGCTCTTCACCGTCCCCCTGCAGCCTATTCAGAGGTGCAAAAGGATCTGGGACCCGGGCTTGCTGAGAGGAGGAACATCTCATGGATCTCGTCCTCGGCAGAGCCTGATTCCGAAAAGGCACACGTCCGGCTCCTTGTCCCACACGGAAGGTGGCAGCCCTGAAAGCTGTTGCTGGTCTTCACCGTCCCCCTGCAGCCTATTCACAGGCACAACAGGATTCAGGACCCGGGCATGCCCAGAGGAGGAACATCTCATGGCTCTCGTCCTCGGCAGAGCCTGATTCCGAAAAGGCACACGTCCGGCTCCTTGTCCCACACGGAAGGTGGCAGCCCTGACAGCTGTTGCTGGTCTTCACCGTCCCCCTGCAGCCTATTCACAGGTACAACAGGATCTGGGACCCGGGCTTGCCCAGAGGAGGAACATCTCATGGCTCTCGTCCTCGGCAGAGCCTGATTCCGAAAAGGCACACGTCCGGCTCCTTGTCCCACACGGAAGGTGGCCGCCCTGAAAGCTGTTGCTGGTCTTGACCGTCCCCATGCAGCCTATTCACAGGCACAACAGGATCTGGGACCCGGGCTTGCTCAGAGGAGGAACATCTCATGGCTCTCGTCCTCGGCAGAGCCTGATTCCGAAAAGGCACACGTCCGGCTCCTTGTCCCACACGGAAGGTGGCAGCCCTGAAAGCTGTTGCTGGTCTTCACCGTCCCCCTGCAGCCTATTCACAGGCACAACAGGATCTGGGACCCGGGCTTGCCCCAGAGGAGGAACATCTCATGGCTCTCGTCCTCGGCAGAGCCTGATTCCGAAAAGGCACACGTCCGGCTCCTTGTCCCACACGGAAGGTGGCAGCCCTGAAAGCTCTTGCTGGTCTTCACCGTCCCCCTGCAGCCTATTCACAGGCACAACAGGATTCGGGACCCGGGCATGCCCAGAGGAGGAACATCTCATGGCTCTCGTCCTCGGCAGAGCCTGATTCCGAAAAGGCACACGTCCGGCTCCTTGTCCCACACGGAAGGTGGCAGCCCTGAAAGCTGTTGCTGGTCTTCACCATCCCCCTGCAGCCTATTCACAGGCACAACAGGATTCAGGACCCGGGCATGACCAGAGGAGGAACATCTCATGGCTCTCGTCCTCGGCAGAGCCTGATTCCGAAAAGGCACACGTCCGGCTCCTTGTCCCACACGGAAGGTGGCAGCCCTGAAAGCTGTTGCTGGTCTTCACCGTCCCCCTGCAGCCTATTCAGAGGCACAACAGGATTCAGGACCCGGGCATGCCCAGAGGAGGAACATCTCATGGATCTCGTCCTCGGCAGAGCCTGTTTCCGAAAAGGCACACGTCCGGCTCCTTGTCCCACACGGAAGGTGGCAGCCCTGAAAGCTGTTGCTGGTCTTCACCGTCCCCCTGCAGCCTATTCACAGGCACAACAGGATTCGGGACCCGGGCATGCCCAGAGGAGGAACATCTCATGGATCTCGTCCTCGGCAGAGCCTGATTCCGAAAAGGCACACGTCCGGCTCCTTGTCCCACACGGAAGGTGGCAGCCCTGAAAGCTGTTGCTGGTCTTCACCGTCCCCCTGCAGCCTATTCACAGGTACAACAGGATCTGGGACCCGGGCTTGCTGAGAGGAGGAACATCTCATGGCTCTCGTCCTCGGCAGAGCCTGATTCCGAAAAGGCACACGTCCGGCTCCTTGTCCCACACGGAAGGTGGCCGCCCTGAAAGCTGTTGCTGGTCTTCACCGTCCCCCTGCAGCCTATTCAGAGGCACAACAGGATTCAGGACCCGGGCATGCCCAGAGGAGGAACATCTCATGGATCTCGTCCTCGGCAGAGCCTGATTCCGAAAAGGCACACGTCCGGCTCCTTGTCCCACACGGAAGGTGGCAGCCCTGAAAGCTGTTGCTGGTATTCACCGTCCCCCTGCAGCCTATTCACAGGTACAACAGGATCTGGGACCCGGGCTTGCTGAGATGAGGAACATCTCATGGCTCTCGTCCTCGGCAGAGCCTGATTCCGAAAAGGCACACGTCCGGCTCCTTGTCCCACACGGAAGGTGGCAGCCCTGAAAGCTGTTGCTGGTCTTCACCGTCCCCCTGCAGCCTATTCACAGGTACAACAGGATCTGGGACCCGGGCTTGCCCAAAGGAGGAACATCTCCTGGCTCTCCTCTCGGCAGAGCCTGATTCCGAAAAGGCACACGTCCGGCTCCTTGTCCCACACGGAAGGTGGCAGCCCTGAAAGCTGTTGCTGGTCTTCACCGTCCCCCTGCAGCCTATTCACAGGCACAACAGGATCTGGGACCCGGGCTTGCCCAGAGGAGGAACATCTCATGGCTCTCGTCCTCGGCAGAGCCTGGTTCCGAAAAGGCACACGTCCGGCTCCTTGTCCCACACGGAAGGTGGCAGCCCTGAAAGCTGTTGCTGGTCTTCACCGTCCCCCTGCAGCCTATTCACAGGCACAACAGGATTCAGGACCCGGGCATGCCCAGAGGAGGAACATCTCATGGATCTTTTCCTCGGCAGAGCCTGATTCCGAAAAGGCACACGTCCGGATCCTTGTCCCACACGGAAGGTGGCAGCCCTGAAAGCTGTTGCTGGTCTTCACCGTCCCCCTGCAGCCTATTCACAGGCACAACAGGATCTGGGACCCGGGCTTGCCCAGAGGAGGAACATCTCATGGATCTCGTCCTCGGCAGAGCCTGATTCCGAAAAGGCACACGTCCGGCTCCTTGTCCCACACGGAAGGTGGCAGCCCTGAAAGCTGTTGCTGGTCTTCACCGTCCCCCTGCAGCCTATTCACAGGCACAACAGGATTCAGGACCCGGGCATGCCCAGAGGAGGAACATCTCATGGATCTCGTCCTCGGCAGAGCCTGTTTCCGAAAAGGCACACGTCCGGCTCCTTGTCCCACACGGAAGGTGGCAGCCCTGAAAGCTGTTGCTGGTCTTCACCGTCCCCCTGCAGCCTATTCAGAGGCACAACAGGATTCAGGACCCGGGCATGCCCAGAGGAGGAACATCTCATGGCTCTCGTCCTCGGCAGAGCCTGATTCCGAAAAGGCACACGTCCGGCTCCTTGTCCCACACGGAAGGTGGCAGCCCTGAAAGCTCTTGCTGGTCTTCACCGTCCCCCTGCAGCCTATTCACAGGCACAACAGGATTCGGGACCCGGGCATGCCCAGAGGAGGAACATCTCATGGATCTTGTCCTCGGCAGAGCCTCTTTCCGAAAAGGCACACGTCCGGCTCCTTGTCCCACACGGAAGGTGGCAGCCCTGAAAGCTGTTGCTGGTCTTCACCGTCCCCCTGCAGCATATTCAGAGGTGCAACAGGATCTGGGACCCGGGCTTGCCCAGAGGTGGAACATCTCGTGGATCTCGTCCTCGGCAGAGCCTGGTTCCGAAAAGGCACACGTCCGGCTCCTTGTCCCACACGGAAGGTGGCAGCCCTGAAAGCTGTTGCTGGTCTTCACCGTCCCCCTGCAGCCTATTCAGAGGCACAACAGGATTCAGGACCCGGGCATGCCCAGAGGAGGAACATCTCATGGATCTCGTCCTCGGCAGAGCCTGATTCCGAAAAGGCACACGTCCGGCTCCTTGTCCCACACGGAAGGTGGCAGCCCTGAAAGCTGTTGCTGGTCTTCACCGTCCCCCTGCAGCCTATTCACAGGTACAACAGGATCTGGGACCCGGGCTTGCTGAGAGGAGGAACATCTCATGGCTCTCGTCCTCGGCAGAGCCTGATTCCGAAAAGGCACACGTCCGGCTCCTTGTCCCACACGGAAGGCGGCAGCCCTGAAAGCTGTTGCTGGTCTTCACCGTCCCCCTGCAGCATATTCAGAGGTGCAACAGGATCTGGGACCCGGGCTTGCCCAGAGGAGGAACATCTCATGGATCTCGTCCTCGGCAGAGCCTGATTCCGAAAAGGTACACGTCCGGCTCCTTGTCCCACACGGAAGGTGGCAGCCCTGAAAGCTGTTGCTGGTCTTCACCGTCCCCCTGCAGCCTATTCAGAGGCACAACAGGATTCAGGACCCGGGCATGCCCAGAGGAGGAACATCTCATGGCTCTCGTCCTCGGCAGAGCCTGATTCCGAAAAGGCACACGTCCGGCTCCTTGTCCCACACGGAAGGTGGCAGCCCTGAAAGCTGTTGCTGGTCTTCACCATCCCCCTGCAGCCTATTCACAGGTACAACAGGATCTGGGACCCGGGCTTGCCCAGAGGAGGAACATCTCATGGATCTCGTCCTCGGCAGAGCCTGGTTCCGAAAAGGCACACGTCCGGCTCCTTGTCCCACACGGAAGGCGGCAGCCCTGAAAGCTGTTGCTGGTCTTCACCGTCCCCCTGCAGCCTATTCAGAGGCACAACAGGATTCAGGACCCGGGCATGCCCAGAGGAGGAACATCTCATGGCTCTCGTCCTCGGCAGAGCCTGATTCCGAAAAGGCACACGTCCGGCTCCTTGTCCCACACGGAAGGTGGCAGCCCTGAAAGCTCTTGCTGGTCTTCACCGTCCCCCTGCAGCCTATTCACAGGCACAACAGG
This sequence comes from Astur gentilis, assembly GCF_929443795.1. NCBI lineage: Eukaryota > Metazoa > Chordata > Aves > Accipitriformes > Accipitridae > Astur > Astur gentilis. The sequence goes on from NW_026060857.1 coordinate 666,608, forward strand.
ATTCGGGACCCGGGCATGCCCAGAGGAGGAACATCTCATGGATCTCGTCCTCGGCAGAGCCTGTTTCCGAAAAGGCACACGTCCGGCTCCTTGTCCCACACGGAAGGTGGCAGCCCTGAAAGCTGTTGCTGGTCTTCACCGTCCCCCTGCAGCCTATTCACAGGCACAACAGGATCTGGGACCCGGGCTTGCCCAGAGGAGGAACATCTCATGGCTCTCGTCCTCGGCAGAGCCTGGTTCCGAAAAGGCACACGTCCGGCTCCTTGTCCCACACGGAAGGTGGCAGCCCTGAAAGCTGTTGCTGGTCTTCACCGTCCCCCTGCAGCCTATTCACAGGCACAACAGGATCTGGGACCCGGGCTTGCCCAGAGGAGGAACATCTCATGGCTCTCGTCCTCGACAGAGCCTGGTTCCGAAAAGGTACACGTCCGGCTCCTTGTCCCACACGGAAGGTGGCAGCCCTGAAAGCTGTTGCTGGTCTTCACCGTCCCCCTGCAGCCTATTCACAGGCACAACAGGATTCAGGACCCGGGCATGCCCAGAGGAGGAACATCTCATGGCTCTCGTCCTCGGCAGAGCCTGATTCCGAAAAGGCACACGTCCGGCTCCTTGTCCCACACGGAAGGCGGCAGCCCTGAAAGCTGTTGCTGGTCTTCACCGTCCCCCTGCAGCCTATTCACAGGCACAACAGGATTCGGGACCCGGGCATGCCCAGAGGAGGAACATCTCATGGATCTTGTCCTCGGCAGAGCCTCTTTCCGAAAAGGCACACGTCCGGCTCCTTGTCCCACACGGAAGGTGGCAGCCCTGAAAGCTGTTGCTGGTCTTCACCGTCCCCCTGCAGCATATTCAGAGGTGCAACAGGATCTGGGACCCGGGCTTGCCCAGAGGAGGAACATCTCGTGGATCTCGTCCTCGGCAGAGCCTGGTTCCGAAAAGGCACACGTCCGGCTCCTTGTCCCACACGGAAGGTGGCAGCCCTGAAAGCTGTTGCTGGTCTTCACCGTCCCCCTGCAGCCTATTCAGAGGCACAACAGGATTCAGGACCCGGGCATGCCCAGAGGAGGAACATCTCATGGCTCTCGTCCTCGGCAGAGCCTGATTCCGAAAAGGCACACGTCCGGCTCCTTGTCCCACACGGAAGGTGGCAGCCCTGAAAGCTGTTGCTGGTCTTCACCATCCCCCTGCAGCCTATTCACAGGTACAACAGGATCTGGGACCCGGGCTTGCCCAGAGGAGGAACATCTCATGGATCTCGTCCTCGGCAGAGCCTGGTTCCGAAAAGGCACACGTCCGGCTCCTTGTCCCACAGGGAAGGCGGCAGCCCTGAAAGCTGTTGCTGGTCTTCACCGTCCCCCTGCAGCCTATTCAGAGGCACAACAGGATTCAGGACCCGGGCATGCCCAGAGGAGGAACATCTCATGGATCTCGTCCTCGGCAGAGCCTGATTCCGAAAAGGCACACGTCCGGCTCCTTGTCCCACACGGAAGGTGGCAGCCCTGAAAGCTCTTGCTGGTCTTCACCGTCCCCCTGCAGCCTATTCACAGGCACAACAGGATTCGGGACCGGGCATGCCCAGAGGAGGAACATCTCATGGCTCTCGTCCTCGGCAGAGCCTCTTTCCGAAAAGGCACACGTCCGGCTCCTTGTCCCACACGGAAGGTGGCAGCCCTGAAAGCTGTTGCTGGTCTTCACCGTCCCCCTGCAGCCTATTCACAGGCACAACAGGATTCGGGACCCGGGCTTGCCCAGAGGAGGAACATCTCATGGCTCTCGTCCTCGGCAGAGCCTGGTTCCGAAAAGGCACACGTCCGGCTCCTTGTCCCACACGTAAGGCGGCCGCCATGAAAGCTGTTGCTGGTCTTCACCGTCCCCCTGCAGCCTATTCACAGGCACAACAGGATTCAGGACCCGGGCATGCCCAGAGGAGTAACATCTCATGGATCTCTTCCTCGGCAGAGCCTGATTCCGAAAAGGCACACGTCCGGCTCCTTGTCCCACACGGAAGGCGGCAGCCCTGAAAGCTGTTGCTGGTCTTCACCGTCCCCCTGCAGCCTATTCACAGGCACAACAGGATTCGGGACCCGGGCATGCCCAGAGGAGGAACATCTCATGGATCTTGTCCTCGGCAGAGCCTCTTTCCGAAAAGGCACACGTCCGGCTCCTTGTCCCACACGGAAGGTGGCAGCCCTGAAAGCTGTTGCTGGTCTTCACCGTCCCCCTGCAGCATATTCAGAGGTGCAACAGGATCTGGGACCCGGGCTTGCCCAGAGGAGGAACATCTCGTGGATCTCGTCCTCGGCAGAGCCTGGTTCCGAAAAGGCACACGTCCGGCTCCTTGTCCCACACGGAAGGTGGCAGCCCTGAAAGCTGTTGCTGGTCTTCACCGTCCCCCTGCAGCCTATTCAGAGGCACAACAGGATTCAGGACCCGGGCATGCCCAGAGGAGGAACATCTCATGGATCTCGTCCTCGGCAGAGCCTGATTCCGAAAAGGCACACGTCCGGCTCCTTGTCCCACACGGAAGGTGGCAGCCCTGAAAGCTGTTGCTGGTCTTCACCGTCCCCCTGCAGCCTATTCACAGGTACAACAGGATCTGGGACCCGGGCTTGCTGAGAGGAGGAACATCTCATGGCTCTCGTCCTCGGCAGAGCCTGATTCCGAAAAGGCACACGTCCGGCTCCTTGTCCCACACGGAAGGCGGCAGCCCTGAAAGCTGTTGCTGGTCTTCACCGTCCCCCTGCAGCATATTCAGAGGTGCAACAGGATCTGGGACCCGGGCTTGCCCAGAGGAGGAACATCTCATGAATCTCGTCCTCGGCAGAGCCTGGTTCCGAAAGGCACACGTCCGGCTCCTTGTCCCACACGGAAGGTGGCAGCCCTGAAAGCTGTTGCTGGTCTTCACCGTCCCCCTGCAGCCTATTCAGAGGCACAACAGGATTCAGGACCCGGGCATGCCCAGAGGAGGAACATCTCATGGCTCTCGTCCTCGGCAGAGCCTGATTCCGAAAAGGCACACGTCCGGCTCCTTGTCCCACACGGAAGGTGGCAGCCCTGAAAGCTGTTGCTGGTCTTCACCATCCCCCTGCAGCCTATTCACAGGTACAACAGGATCTGGGACCCGGGCTTGCCCAGAGGAGGAACATCTCATGGATCTCGTCCTCGGCAGAGCCTGGTTCCGAAAAGGCACACGTCCGGCTCCTTGTCCCACACGGAAGGCGGCAGCCCTGAAAGCTGTTGCTGGTCTTCACCGTCCCCCTGCAGCCTATTCAGAGGCACAACAGGATACAGGACCCGGGCATGCCCAGAGGAGGAACATCTCATGGCTCTCGTCCTCGGCAGAGCCTGATTCCGAAAAGGCACACGTCCGGCTCCTTGTCCCACACGGAAGGTGGCAGCCCTGAAATCTCTTGCTGGTCTTCACCGTCCCCCTGCAGCCTATTCACAGGCACAACAGGATTCGGGACCCGGGCATGCCCAGAGGAGGAACATCTCATGGATCTTGTCCTCGGCAGAGCCTCTTTCCGAAAAGGCACACGTCCGGCTCCTTGTCCCACACGGAAGGTGGCAGCCCTGAAAGCTGTTGCTGGTCTTCACCGTCCCCCTGCAGCCTATTCACAGGCACAACAGGATCCGGGACCCGGGCATGCCCAGAGGAGGAACATCTCATGGATCTCGTCCTCGGCAGAGCCTGTTTCCGAAAAGGCACACGTCCGGCTCCTTGTCCCACACGGAAGGTGGCAGCCCTGAAAGCTGTTGCTGGTCTTCACCGTCCCCCTGCAGCCTATTCACAGGCACAACAGGATCTGGGACCCGGGCTTGCCCAGAGGAGGAACATCTCATGGCTCTCGTCCTCGGCAGAGCCTGGTTCCGAAAAGGCACACGTCCGGCTCCTTGTCCCACACGGAAGGTGGCAGCCCTGAAAGCTGTTGCTGGTCTTCACCGTCCCCCTGCAGCCTATTCACAGGCACAACAGGATCTGGGACCCGGGCTTGCCCAGAGGAGGAACATCTCATGGCTCTCGTCCTCGACAGAGCCTGGTTCCGAAAAGGTACACGTCCGGCTCCTTGTCCCACACGGAAGGTGGCAGCCCTGAAAGCTGTTGCTGGTCTTCACCGTCCCCCTGCAGCCTATTCACAGGCACAACAGGATTCAGGACCCGGGCATGCCCAGAGGAGGAACATCTCATGGCTCTCGTCCTCGGCAGAGCCTGATTCCGAAAAGGCACACGTCCGGCTCCTTGTCCCACACGGAAGGTGGCAGCCCTGAAAGCTGTTGCTGGTCTTCACCGTCCCCCTGCAGCCTATTCACAGGCACAACAGGATTCAGGACCCGGGCATGCCCAGAGGAGTAACATCTCATGGATCTCTTCCTCGGCAGAGCCTGATTCCGAAAAGGCACACGTCCGGCTCCTTGTCCCACACGGAAGGCGGCAGCCCTGAAAGCTGTTGCTGGTCTTCACCGTCCCCCTGCAGCCTATTCACAGGCACAACAGGATTCGGGACCCGGGCATGCCCAGAGGAGGAACATCTCATGGATCTTGTCCTCGGCAGAGCCTCTTTCCGAAAAGGCACACGTCCGGCTCCTTGTCCCACACGGAAGGTGGCAGCCCTGAAAGCTGTTGCTGGTCTTCACCGTCCCCCTGCAGCATATTCAGAGGTGCAACAGGATCTGGGACCCGGGCTTGCCCAGAGGAGGAACATCTCGTGGATCTCGTCCTCGGCAGAGCCTGGTTCCGAAAAGGCACACGTCCGGCTCCTTGTCCCACACGGAAGGTGGCAGCCCTGAAAGCTGTTGCTGGTCTTCACCGTCCCCCTGCAGCCTATTCAGAGGCACAACAGGATTCAGGACCCGGGCATGCCCAGAGGAGGAACATCTCATGGCTCTCGTCCTCGGCAGAGCCTGATTCCGAAAAGGCACACGTCCGGCTCCTTGTCCCACACGGAAGGTGGCAGCCCTGAAAGCTGTTGCTGGTCTTCACCATCCCCCTGCAGCCTATTCACAGGTACAACAGGATCTGGGACCCGGGCTTGCCCAGAGGAGGAACATCTCATGGATCTCGTCCTCGGCAGAGCCTGGTTCCGAAAAGGCACACGTCCGGCTCCTTGTCCCACAGGGAAGGCGGCAGCCCTGAAAGCTGTTGCTGGTCTTCACCGTCCCCCTGCAGCCTATTCAGAGGCACAACAGGATTCAGGACCCGGTCATGCCCAGAGGAGGAACATCTCATGGCTCTCGTCCTCGGCAGAGCCTGATTCCGAAAAGGCACACGTCCGGCTCCTTGTCCCACACGGAAGGTGGCAGCCCTGAAAGCTCTTGCTGGTCTTCACCGTCCCCCTGCAGCCTATTCACAGGCACAACAGGATTCGGGACCGGGCATGCCCAGAGGAGGAACATCTCATGGCTCTCGTCCTCGGCAGAGCCTCTTTCCGAAAAGGCACACGTCCGGCTCCTTGTCCCACACGGAAGGTGGCAGCCCTGAAAGCTGTTGCTGGTCTTCACCGTCCCCCTGCAGCCTATTCACAGGCACAACAGGATTCGGGACCCGGGCTTGCCCAGAGGAGGAACATCTCATGGCTCTCGTCCTCGGCAGAGCCTGGTTCCGAAAAGGCACACGTCCGGCTCCTTGTCCCACACGGAAGGCGGCCGCCATGAAAGCTGTTGCTGGTCTTCACCGTCCCCCTGCAGCCTATTCACAGGCACAACAGGATTCAGGACCCGGGCATGCCCAGAGGAGTAACATCTCATGGATCTCTTCCTCGGCAGAGCCTGATTCCGAAAAGGCACACGTCCGGCTCCTTGTCCCACACGGAAGGCGGCAGCCCTGAAAGCTGTTGCTGGTCTTCACCGTCCCCCTGCAGCCTATTCACAGGCACAACAGGATTCGGGACCCGGGCATGCCCAGAGGAGGAACATCTCATGGATCTTGTCCTCGGCAGAGCCTCTTTCCGAAAAGGCACACGTCCGGCTCCTTGTCCCACACGGAAGGTGGCAGCCCTGAAAGCTGTTGCTGGTCTTCACCGTCCCCCTGCAGCATATTCAGAGGTGCAACAGGATCTGGGACCCGGGCTTGCCCAGAGGAGGAACATCTCGTGGATCTCGTCCTCGGCAGAGCCTGGTTCCGAAAAGGCACACGTCCGGCTCCTTGTCCCACACGGAAGGTGGCAGCCCTGAAAGCTGTTGCTGGTCTTCACCGTCCCCCTGCAGCCTATTCAGAGGCACAACAGGATTCAGGACCCGGGCATGCCCAGAGGAGGAACATCTCATGGATCTCGTCCTCGGCAGAGCCTGATTCCGAAAAGGCACACGTCCGGCTCCTTGTCCCGCACGGAAGGTGGCAGCCCTGAAAGCTGTTGCTGGTCTTCACTGTCCCCCTGCAGCCTATTCACAGGTACAACAGGATCTGGGACCCGGGCTTGCTGAGAGGAGGAACATCTCATGGCTCTCGTCCTCGGCAGAGCCTGATTCCGAAAAGGCACACGTCCGGCTCCTTGTCCCACACGGAAGGTGGCAGCCCTGAAAGCTGTTGCTGGTCTTCACCGTCCCCCTGCAGCATATTCAGAGGTGCAACAGGATCTGGGACCCGGGCTTGCCCAGAGGAGGAACATCTCATGGATCTCGTCCTCGGCAGAGCCTGGTTCCGAAAGGCACACGTCCGGCTCCTTGTCCCACACGGAAGGTGGCAGCCCTGAAAGCTGTTGCTGGTCTTCACCGTCCCCCTGCAGCCTATTCAGAGGCACAACAGGATTCAGGACCCGGGCATGCCCAGAGGAGGAACATCTCATGGCTCTCGTCCTCGGCAGAGCCTGATTCCGAAAAGGCACACGTCCGGCTCCTTGTCCCACACGGAAGGTGGCAGCCCTGAAAGCTGTTGCTGGTCTTCACCATCCCCCTGCAGCCTATTCACAGGTACAACAGGATCTGGGACCCGGGCTTGCCCAGAGGAGGAACATCTCATGGATCTCGTCCTCGGCAGAGCCTGGTTCCGATAAGGCACACGTCCGGCTCCTTGTCCCACACGGAAGGCGGCAGCCCTGAAAGCTGTTGCTGGTCTTCACCGTCCCCCTGCAGCCTATTCAGAGGCACAACAGGATTCAGGACCCGGGCATGCCCAGAGGAGGAACATCTCATGGATCTCGTCCTCGGCAGAGCCTGATTCCGAAAAGGCACACGTCCGGCTCCTTGTCCCACACGGAAGGTGGCAGCCCTGAAAGCTGTTGCTGGTCTTCACCGTCCCCCTGCAGCCTATTCACAGGCACAACAGGATTCGGGACCCGGGCATGCCCAGAGGAGGAACATCTCATGGCTCTCGTCCTCGGCAGAGCCTCTTTCCGAAAAGGCACACGTCCGGCTCCTTGTCCCACACGGAAGGTGGCAGCCCTGAAAGCTGTTGCTGGTCTTCACCGTCCCCCTGCAGCCTATTCACAGGCACAACAGGATCTGGGACCCGGGCTTGCCCAGAGGAGGAACATCTCATGGCTCTCGTCCTCGGCAGAGCCTGGTTCCGAAAAGGCACACGTCCGGCTCCTTGTCCCACACGGAAGGCGGCCGCCATGAAAGCTGTTGCTGGTCTTCACCGTCCCCCTGCAGCCTATTCACAGGCACAACAGGATCTGGGACCCGGGCTTGCCCAGAGGAGGAACATCTCATGGCTCTCGTCCTCGGCAGAGCCTGGTTCCGAAAAGGCACACGTCCGGCTCCTTGTCCCACACGGAAGGTGGCAGCCCTGAAAGCTGTTGCTGGTCTTCACCGTCCCCCTGCAGCCTATTCAGAGGCACAACAGGATTCGGGACCCGGGCATGCCCAGAGGAGGAACATCTCATGGATCTCTTCCTCGGCAGAGCCTAATTCCGAAAAGGCACACGTCCGGCTCCTTGTCCCACACGGAAGGTGGCAGCCCTGAAAGCTGTTGCTGGTCTTCACCGTCCCCCTGCAGCCTATTCAGAGGCACAACAGGATTCAGGACCCGGGCATGCCCAGAGGAGGAACATCTCATGGCTCTCGTCCTCGGCAGAGCCTGATTCCGAAAAGGCACACGTCCGGCTCCTTGTCCCACACGGAAGGTGGCAGCCCTGAAAGCTGTTGCTGGTCTTCACCGTCCCCCTGCAGCATATTCACAGGCACAACAGGATTCAGGACCCAGGCATGCCCAGAGGAGGAACATCTCATGGCTCTCGTCCTCGGCAGAGCCTGATTCCGAAAAGGCACACGTCCGGCTCCTTGTCCCACACGGAAGGCGGCAGCCCTGAAAGCTGTTGCTGGTCTTCACCGTCCCCCTGCAGCCTATTCAGAGGCACAACAGGATTCAGGACCCGGGCATGCCCAGAGGAGGAACATCTCATGGCTCTCGTCCTCGGCAGAGCCTGATTCCGAAAAGGCACACGTCCGGCTCCTTGTCCCACACGGAAGGTGGCAGCCCTGAAAGCTCTTGCTGGTCTTCACCGTCCCCCTGCAGCCTATTCACAGGCACAACAGGATTCAGGACCCGGGCATGCCCAGAGGAGGAACATCTCATGGATCTTGTCCTCGGCAGAGCCTGATTCCGAAAAGGCACACGTCCGGCTCCTTGTCCCACACGGAAGGTGGCAGCCCTGAAAGCTGTTGCTGGTCTTCACCGTCCCCCTGCAGCCTATTCAGAGGCACAACAGGATTCGGGACCCGGGCATGCCCAGAGGAGGAACATCTCATGGCTCTCGTCCTCGGCAGAGCCTCTTTCCGAAAAGGCACACGTCCGGCTCCTTGTCCCACACGGAAGGTGGCAGCCCTGAAAGCTGTTGCTGGTCTTCACCGTCCCCCTGCAGCCTATTCACAGGCACAACAGGATCTGGGACCCGGGCTTGCCCAGAGGAGAACATCTCATGGCTCTCGTCCTCGGCAGAGCCTGATTCCGAAAAGGCACACGTCCGGCTCCTTGTCCCACACGGAAGGTGGCAGCCCTGAATGCTTTTGCTAGTCTTCACCGTCCCCCTGCAGCCTATTCAGAGGCACAACAGGATTCAGGACCCGGGCATGCCCAGAGGAGGAACATCTCATGGATCTCGTCCTCGGCAGAGCCTGATTCCGAAAAGGCACACGTCCGGCTCCTTGTCCCACACGGAAGGTGGCAGCCCTGAAAGCTGTTGCTGGTCTTCACCGTCCCCCTGCAGCCTATTCACAGGCACAACAGGATTCGGGACCCGGGCATGCCCAGAGGAGGAACATCTCATGGATCTTGTCCTCGGCAGAGCCTCTTTCCGAAAAGGCACACGTCCGGCTCCTTGTCCCACACGGAAGGTGGCAGCCCTGAAAGCTGTTGCTGGTCTTCACCGTCCCCCTGCAGCCTATTCAGAGGTGCAACAGGATCTGGGACCCGGGCTTGCCCAGAGGAGGAACATCTCATGGATCTCGTCCTCGGCAGAGCCTGGTTCCGAAAAGGCACACGTCCGGCTCCTTGTCCCACACGGAAGGTGGCAGCCCTGAAAGCTGTTGCTGGTCTTCACCATCCCCCTGCAGCCTATTCAGAGGCACAACAGGATTCAGGACCCGGGCATGCCCAGAGGAGTAACATCTCATGGATCTCGTCCTCGGCAGAGCCTGATTCCAAAAAGGCACACGTTCGGCTCCTTGTCCCACACGGAAGGTGGCAGCCATGAAAGCTGTTGCTGGTCTTCACCGTCCCCCTGCAGCCTATTCACAGGCACAATAGGATTCGGGACCCGGGCATGCCCAGAGGAGGAACATCTCATGGCTCTCGTCCTCGGCAGAGCCTCTTTCCGAAAAGGCACAAGTCCGGCTCCTTGTCCCACACGGAAGGTGGCAGCCCTGAAAGCTGTTGCTGGTCTTCACCGTCCCCCTGCAGCCTATTCACAGGCACAACAGGATTCGGGACCCGGGCATGCCCAGAGGAGGAACATCTCATTTCTCTCGTCCTCGGCAGAACCTGATTCCGAAAAGGCACACGTCTGGCTCCTTGTCCCACACGGAAGGTGGCAGCCCTGAAAGCTGTTGCTGGTCTTCACCGTCCCCCTGCAGCCTATTCACAGGCACAACAGGATCTGGGACCCGGGCTTGCCCAGAGGAGGAACATCTCATGGATCTCGTCCTCGGCAGAGCCTGGTTCCGAAAAGGCACACGTCCGGCTCCTTGTCCCACACGGAAGGTGGCAGCCCTGAAAGATGTTGCTGGTCTTCACTGTCCCCCTGCAGCCTATTCACAGGCACAACAGGATTCAGGACCCGGGCATGCCCAGAGGAGGAACATCTCATGGATCTCTTCCTCGGCAGAGCCTGATTCCGAAAAGGCACACGTCCGGCTCCTTGTCCCACACGGAAGGCGGCAGCCCTGAAAGCTGTTGCTGGTCTTCACCGTCCCCCTGCAGCCTATTCACAGGCACAACAGGATTCGGGACCCGGGCTTGCCCAGAGGAGGAACATCTCATGGATCTTGTCCTCGGCACAGCCTCTTTCCGAAAGGCACACGTCCGGCTCCTTGTCCCACACGGAAGGTAGCAGCCCTGAAAGCTGTTGCTGGTCTTCACCGTCCCCCTGCAGCATATTCAGAGGTGCAACAGGATCTGGGACCCGGGCTTGCCCAGAGGAGGAACATCTCATGGATCTCGTCCTCGGCAGAGCCTGGTTCCGAAAAGGCACACGTCCGGCTCCTTGTCCCACACGGAAGGTGGCAGCCCTGAAAGCTGTTGCTGGTCTTCACCGTCCCCCTGCAGCCTATTCAGAGGCACAACAGGATTCAGGACCCTGGCATGCCCAGAGGAGGAACATCTCATGGATCTCGTCCTCGGCAGAGCCTGATTCTGAAAAGGCACACGTCCGGCTCCTTGTCCCACACGGAAGGTGGCAGCCCTGAAAGCTGTTGCTGGTCTTCACCATCCCCCTGCAGCATATTCACAGGTACAACAGGATCTGGGACCCGGGCTTGCTGAGAGGAGGAACATCTCATGGATCTCTTCCTCGGCAGAGCCTGATTCCGAAAAGGCACACGTCTGGCTCCTTGTCCCACACGGAAGGTGGCAGCCCTGAAAGCTGTTGCTGGTCTTCACCGTCCCCCTGCAGCCTATTCACAGGCACAACAGGATCTGGGACCCGGGCTTGCCCAGAGGAGGAACATCTCATGGCTCTCGTCCTCGGCAGAGCCTGATTCCGAAAAGGCACACGTCCGGCTCCTTGTCCCACACGGATGGCGGCAGCCCTGAAAGCTGTTGCTGGTCTTCACCGTCCCCCTGCAGCCTATTCAGAGGCACAACAGGATCTGGGACCCGGGCTTGCCCAGAGGAGGAACATCTCATGGATCTCGTCCTCGGCAGAGCCTCTTTCCGAAAAGGCACACGTCCGGCTCCTTGTCCCACACGGAAAGTAGCAGCCCTGAAAGCTGTTGCTGGTCTTCACCGTCCCCCTGCAGCCTATTCACAGGCACAACAGGATCTGGGACCCGGGCTTGCCCAGAGGAGGAACATCTCATGGCTCTCGTCCTCGGCAGAGCCTGGTTCTGAAAAGGCACACGTCCGGCTCCTTGTCCCACACGGAAGGTGGCAGCCCTGAAAGCTGTTGCTGGTCTTCACCGTACCCCTGCAGCCTATTCAGAGGCAAAACAGGATTCAGGACCCGGGCATGCCCAGAGGAGGAACATCTCATGGATCTTGTCCTCGGCAGAGCCTGGTTCCGAAAAGGCACACGTCCGGCTCCTTGTCCCACACGGAAGGCGGCAGCCCTGAAAGCTGTTGCTGGTCTTCACCGTCCCCCTGCAGCCTATTCAGAGGCACAACAGGATTCAGGACCCGGGCATGCCCAGAGGAGGAACATCTCATGGCTCTCGTCCTCGGCAGAGCCTGATTCCGAAAAGGCACACGTCCGGCTCCTTGTCCCACACGGAAGGTGGCAGCCCTGAAAGCTCTTGCTGGTCTTCACCGTCCCCCTGCAGCCTATTCAGAGGCACAACAGGATTCAGGACCCGGGCATGCCCAGAGGAGGAACATCTCATGGATCTTGTCCTCGGCAGAGCCTGATTCCGAAAAGGCACACGTCCGGCTCCTTGTCCCACACGGAAGGTGGCAGCCCTGAAAGCTGTTGCTGGTCTTCACCGTCCCCCTGCAGCCTATTCACAGGCACAACAGGATTCGGGACCCGGGCTTGCCCAGAGGAGGAACATCTCATGGCTCTCGTCCTCGGCAGAGCCTCTTTCCGAAAAGGTACACGTCCGGCTCCTTGTCCCACACGGAAGGTGGCAGCCCTGAAAGCTGTTGCTGGTCTTCACCGTCCCCCTGCAGCCTATTCAGAGGTGCAACAGGATTCAGGACCCGGGCATGCCCAGAGGAGTAACATCTCATGGATCTCGTCCTCGGCAGAGCCTGATTCCAAAAAGGCACACGTTCGGCTCCTTGTCCCACACGGAAGGTGGCAGCCCTGAAAGCTGTTGCTGGTCTTCACCGTCCCCCTGCAGCCTATTCACAGGCACAATAGGATTCGGGACCCGGGCATGCCCAGAGGAGGAACATCTCATGGCTCTCGTCCTCGGCAGAGCCTCTTTCCGAAAAGGCATACGTCCGGCTCCTTGTCCCACACGGAAGGTGGCAGCCCTGAAAGCTGTTGCTGGTCTTCACCGTCCCCCTGCAGCCTATTCACAGGCACAACAGGATCTGGGACCCGGGCTTGCCCAGAGGAGGAACATCTCATGGCTCTCGTCCTCGGCAGAGCCTGGTTCCGAAAAGGCACACGTCCGGCTCCTTGTCCCACACGGAAGGTGGCAGCCCTGAAAGCTGTTGCTGGTCTTCACCGTCCCCCTGCAGCCTATTCAGAGGCAAAACAGGATTCAGGACCCGGGCATGCCCAGAGGAGGAACATCTCATGGATCTCTTCCTCGGCAGAGCCTGATTCCGAAAAGGCACACGTCCGGCTCCTTGTCCCACACGGAAGGTGGCAGCCCTGAAAGCTGTTGCTGGTCTTCACCGTCCCCCTGCAGCCTATTCACAGGCACAACAGGATTCGGAACCCGGGCATGCCCAGAGGAGGAACATCTCATTTATCTCTTCCTCGGCAGAACCTGATTCCGAAAAGGCACACGTCTGGCTCCTTGTCCCACACGGAAGGTGGCAGCCCTGAAAGCTGTTGCTGGTCTTCACCGTCCCCCTGCAGCCTATTCACAGGCACAACAGGATCTGGGACCCGGGCTTGCCCAGAGGAGGAACATCTCATGGATCTCTTCCTCGGCAGAGCCTGGTTCCGAAAAGGCACACGTCCGGCTCCTTGTCCCACACGGAAGGTGGCAGCCCTGAAAGCTGTTGCTGGTCTTCACTGTTCCCCTGCAGCCTATTCACAGGCATAATAGGATTCAGGACCCGGGCATGCCCACAGGAGGAACATCTCATGGATCTCTTCCTCGGCAGAGCCTGATTCCGAAAAGGCACACGTCCGGCTCCTTGTCCCACACGGAAGGCGGCAGCCCTGAAAGCTGTTGCTGGTCTTCACCGTCCCCCTGCAGCCTATTCACAGGCACAACAGGATTCGGGACCCGGGCTTGCCCAGAGGAGGAACATCTCATGGATCTTGTCCTCGCAGAGCCTCTTTCCGAAAAGGCACACGTCCGGCTCCTTGTCCCACACGGAAGGTGGCAGCCCTGAAAGCTGTTGCTGGTCTTCACCGTCCCCCTGCAGCATATTCAGAGGTGCAACAGGATCTGGGACCCGGGCTTGCCCAGAGGAGGAACATCTCATGGATCTCGTCCTCGGCAGAGCCTGGTTCCGAAAAGGCACACGTCCGGCTCCTTGTCCCACACGGAAGGTGGCAGCCCTGAAAGCTGTTGCTGGTCTTCACCGTCCCCCTGCAGCCTATTCAGAGGCACAACAGGATCTGGGACCCGGGCTTGCCCAGAGGAGGAACATCTCATGGATCTCGTCCTCGGCAGAGCCTGGTTCCGAAAAGGCACACGTCCGGCTCCTTGTCCCACACGGAAGGTGGCAGCCCTGAAAGCTGTTGCTGGTCTTCACCATCCCCCTGCAGCCTATTCACAGGTACAACAGGATCTGGGACCCGGGCTTGCCCAGAGGAGGAACATCTCATGGCTCTCGTCCTCGGCAGAGCCTGATTCCGAAAAGGCACACGTCCGGCTCCTTGTCCCACACGGAAGGTGGCAGCCCTGAAAGCTGTTGCTGGTCTTCACCGTCCCCCTGCAGCCTATTCAGAGGCACAACAGGATTCAGGACCCGGGCATGCCCAGAGGAGGAACATCTCATGGATCTCGTCCTCGGCAGAGCCTGTTTCCGAAAAGGCACACGTCCGGCTCCTTGTCCCACACGGAAGGTGGCAGCCCTGAAAGCTGTTGCTGGTCTTCACCGTCCCCCTGCAGCCTATTCAGAGGCACAACAGGATTCAGGACCCGGGCATGCCCAGAGGAGGAACATCTCATGGCTCTAGTCCTCGGCAGAGCCTGATTCCGAAAAGGCACACGTCCGGCTCCTTGTCCCACACGGAAGGTGGCAGCCCTGAAAGCTGTTGCTGGTCTTCACCGTCCCCCTGCAGCCTATTCACAGGCACAACAGGATTCGGGACCCGGGCATGCCCAGAGGAGGAACATCTCATGGCTCTCGTCCTCGGCAGAGCCTCTTTCCGAAAAGGCACACGTCCGGCTCCTTGTCCCACACGGAAGGTGGCAGCCCTGAAAGCTGTTGCTGGTCTTCACCGTCCCCCTGCAGCCTATTCACAGGCACAACAGGATCTGGGACCCGGGCTTGCCCAGAGGAGGAACATCTCATGGCTCTCGTCCTCGGCAGAGCCTGGTTCCGAAAAGGCACACGTCCGGCTCCTTGTCCCACACGGAAGGTGGCAGCCCTGAAAGCTGTTGCTGGTCTTCACCGTCCCCCTGCAGCCTATTCACAGGCACAACAGGATTCAGGACCCGGGCATGCCCAGAGGAGGAACATCTCATGGCTCTCGTCCTCGGCAGAGCCTGATTCCGAAAAGGCACACGTCCGGCTCCTTGTCCCACACGGAAGGTGGCAGCCCTGAAAGCTGTTGCTGGTCTTCACCGTCCCCCTGCAGCCTATTCAGAGGCTCAACAGGATTCAGGACCCGGGCATGCCCAGAGGAGGAACATCTCATGGATCTCGTCCTCGGCAGAGCCTGATTCCGAAAAGGCACACGTCCGGCTCCTTGTCCCACACGGAAGGTGGCAGCCCTGAAAGCTGTTGCTGGTCTTCACCGTCCCCCTGCAGCCTATTCACAGGCACAACAGGATTCGGGACCCGGGCATGCCCAGAGGAGGAACATCTCATTTATCTCTTCCTCGGCAGAACCTGATTCCGAAAAGGCACACGTCTGGCTCCTTGTCCCACACGGAAGGTGGCAGCCCTGAAAGCTGTTGCTGGTCTTCACCGTCCCCCTGCAGCCTATTCACAGGCACAACAGGATCTGGGACCCGGGCTTGCCCAGAGGAGGAACATCTCATGGATCTCGTCCTCGGCAGAGCCTGGTTCCGAAAAGGCACACGTCCGGCTCCTTGTCCCACACGGAAGGTGGCAGCCCTGAAAGATGTTGCTGGTCTTCACTGTCCCCCTGCAGCCTATTCACAGGCACAACAGGATTCAGGACCCGGGCATGCCCAGAGGAGGAACATCTCATGGATCTCTTCCTCGGCAGAGCCTGATTCCGAAAAGGCACACGTCCGGCTCCTTGTCCCACACGGAAGGCGGCAGCCCTGAAAGCTGTTGCTGGTCTTCACCGTCCCCCTGCAGCCTATTCACAGGCACAACAGGATTCGGGACCCGGGCTTGCCCAGAGGAGGAACATCTCATGGATCTTGTCCTCGGCACAGCCTCTTTCCGAAAGGCACACGTCCGGCTCCTTGTCCCACACGGAAGGTAGCAGCCCTGAAAGCTGTTGCTGGTCTTCACCGTCCCCCTGCAGCATATTCAGAGGTGCAACAGGATCTGGGACCCGGGCTTGCCCAGAGGAGGAACATCTCATGGATCTCGTCCTCGGCAGAGCCTGGTTCCGAAAAGGCACACGTCCGGCTCCTTGTCCCACACGGAAGGTGGCAGCCCTGAAAGCTGTTGCTGGTCTTCACCGTCCCCCTGCAGCCTATTCAGAGGCACAACAGGATTCAGGACCCTGGCATGCCCAGAGGAGGAACATCTCATGGATCTCGTCCTCGGCAGAGCCTGATTCTGAAAAGGCACACGTCCGGCTCCTTGTCCCACACGGAAGGTGGCAGCCCTGAAAGCTGTTGCTGGTCTTCACCATCCCCCTGCAGCATATTCACAGGTACAACAGGATCTGGGACCCGGGCTTGCTGAGAGGAGGAACATCTCATGGATCTCTTCCTCGGCAGAGCCTGATTCCGAAAAGGCACACGTCTGGCTCCTTGTCCCACACGGAAGGTGGCAGCCCTGAAAGCTGTTGCTGGTCTTCACCGTCCCCCTGCAGCCTATTCACAGGCACAACAGGATCTGGGACCCGGGCTTGCCCAGAGGAGGAACATCTCATGGCTCTCGTCCTCGGCAGAGCCTGATTCCGAAAAGGCACACATCCGGCTCCTTGTCCCACACGGATGGCGGCAGCCCTGAAAGCTGTTGCTGGTCTTCACCGTCCCCCTGCAGCCTATTCAGAGGCACAACAGGATCTGGGACCCGGGCTTGCCCAGAGGAGGAACATCTCATGGATCTCGTCCTCGGCAGAGCCTCTTTCCGAAAAGGCACACGTCCGGCTCCTTGTCCCACACGGAAAGTAGCAGCCCTGAAAGCTGTTGCTGGTCTTCACCGTCCCCCTGCAGCCTATTCACAGGCACAACAGGATCTGGGACCCGGGCTTGCCCAGAGGAGGAACATCTCATGGCTCTCGTCCTCGGCAGAGCCTGGTTCTGAAAAGGCACACGTCCGGCTCCTTGTCCCACACGGAAGGTGGCAGCCCTGAAAGCTGTTGCTGGTCTTCACCGTACCCCTGCAGCCTATTCAGAGGCAAAACAGGATTCAGGACCCGGGCATGCCCAGAGGAGGAACATCTCATGGATCTTGTCCTCGGCAGAGCCTGGTTCCGAAAAGGCACACGTCCGGCTCCTTGTCCCACACGGAAGGCGGCAGCCCTGAAAGCTGTTGCTGGTCTTCACCGTCCCCCTGCAGCCTATTCAGAGGCACAACAGGATTCAGGACCCGGGCATGCCCAGAGGAGGAACATCTCATGGCTCTCGTCCTCGGCAGAGCCTGATTCCGAAAAGGCACACGTCCGGCTCCTTGTCCCACACGGAAGGTGGCAGCCCTGAAAGCTCTTGCTGGTCTTCACCGTCCCCCTGCAGCCTATTCAGAGGCACAACAGGATTCAGGACCCGGGCATGCCCAGAGGAGGAACATCTCATGGATCTTGTCCTCGGCAGAGCCTGATTCCGAAAAGGCACACGTCCGGCTCCTTGTCCCACACGGAAGGTGGCAGCCCTGAAAGCTGTTGCTGGTCTTCACCGTCCCCCTGCAGCCTATTCACAGGCACAACAGGATTCGGGACCCGGGCTTGCCCAGAGGAGGAACATCTCATGGCTCTCGTCCTCGGCAGAGCCTCTTTCCGAAAAGGTACACGTCCGGCTCCTTGTCCCACACGGAAGGTGGCAGCCCTGAAAGCTGTTGCTGGTCTTCACCGTCCCCCTGCAGCCTATTCAGAGGTGCAACAGGATTCAGGACCCGGGCATGCCCAGAGGAGTAACATCTCATGGATCTCGTCCTCGGCAGAGCCTGATTCCAAAAAGGCACACGTCCGGCTCCTTGTCCCACACGGAAGGTGGCAGCCCTGAAAGCTGTTGCTGGTCTTCACCGTCCCCCTGCAGCCTATTCACAGGCACAATAGGATTCGGGACCCGGGCATGCCCAGAGGAGGAACATCTCATGGCTCTCGTCCTCGGCAGAGCCTCTTTCCGAAAAGGCATACGTCCGGCTCCTTGTCCCACACGGAAGGTGGCAGCCCTGAAAGCTGTTGCTGGTCTTCACCGTCCCCCTGCAGCCTATTCACAGGCACAACAGGATCTGGGACCCGGGCTTGCCCAGAGGAGGAACATCTCATGGCTCTCGTCCTCGGCAGAGCCTGGTTCCGAAAAGGCACACGTCCGGCTCCTTGTCCCACACGGAAGGTGGCAGCCCTGAAAGCTGTTGCTGGTCTTCACCGTCCCCCTGCAGCCTATTCAGAGGCAAAACAGGATTCAGGACCCGGGCATGCCCAGAGGAGGAACATCTCATGGATCTCTTCCTCGGCAGAGCCTGATTCCGAAAAGGCACACGTCCGGCTCCTTGTCCCACACGGAAGGTGGCAGCCCTGAAAGCTGTTGCTGGTCTTCACCGTCCCCCTGCAGCCTATTCACAGGCACAACAGGATTCGGAACCCGGGCATGCCCAGAGGAGGAACATCTCATTTATCTCTTCCTCGGCAGAACCTGATTCCGAAAAGGCACACGTCTGGCTCCTTGTCCCACACGGAAGGTGGCAGCCCTGAAAGCTGTTGCTGGTCTTCACCGTCCCCCTGCAGCCTATTCACAGGCACAACAGGATCTGGGACCCGGGCTTGCCCAGAGGAGGAACATCTCATGGATCTCTTCCTCGGCAGAGCCTGGTTCCGAAAAGGCACACGTCCGGCTCCTTGTCCCACACGGAAGGTGGCAGCCCTGAAAGCTTTTGCTGGTCTTCACTGTTCCCCTGCAGCCTATTCACAGGCACAATAGGATTCAGGACCCGGGCATGCCCAGAGGAGGAACATCTCATGGATCTCTTCCTCGGCAGAGCCTGATTCCGAAAAGGCACACGTCCGGCTCCTTGTCCCACACGGAAGGCGGCAGCCCTGAAAGCTGTTGCTGGTCTTCACCGTCCCCCTGCAGCCTATTCACAGGCACAACAGGATTCGGGACCCGGGCTTGCCCAGAGGAGGAACATCTCATGGATCTTGTCCTCGGCAGAGCCTCTTTCCGAAAAGGCACACGTCCGGCTCCTTGTCCCACACGGAAGGTGGCAGCCCTGAAAGCTGTTGCTGGTCTTCACCGTCCCCCTGCAGCATATTCAGAGGTGCAACAGGATCTGGGACCCGGGCTTGCCCAGAGGAGGAACATCTCATGGATCTCGTCCTCGGCAGAGCCTGGTTCCGAAAAGGCACACGTCCGGCTCCTTGTCCCACACGGAAGGTGGCAGCCCTGAAAGCTGTTGCTGGTCTTCACCGTCCCCCTGCAGCCTATTCAGAGGCACAACAGGATCTGGGACCCGGGCTTGCCCAGAGGAGGAACATCTCATGGATCTCGTCCTCGGCAGAGCCTGGTTCCGAAAAGGCACACGTCCGGCTCCTTGTCCCACACGGAAGGTGGCAGCCCTGAAAGCTGTTGCTGGTCTTCACCATCCCCCTGCAGCCTATTCACAGGTACAACAGGATCTGGGACCCGGGCTTGCCCAGAGGAGGAACATCTCATGGCTCTCGTCCTCGGCAGAGCCTGATTCCGAAAAGGCACATGTCCGGCTCCTTGTCCCACACGGAAGGTGGCAGCCCTGAAAGCTGTTGCTGGTCTTCACCGTCCCCCTGCAGCCTATTCAGAGGCACAACAGGATTCAGGACCCGGGCATGCCCAGAGGAGGAACATCTCATGGATCTCGTCCTCGGCAGAGCCTGTTTCCGAAAAGGCACACGTCCGGCTCCTTGTCCCACACGGAAGGTGGCAGCCCTGAAAGCTGTTGCTGGTCTTCACCGTCCCCCTGCAGCCTATTCAGAGGCACAACAGGATTCAGGACCCGGGCATGCCCAGAGGAGGAACATCTCATGGCTCTAGTCCTCGGCAGAGCCTGATTCCGAAAAGGCACACGTCCGGCTCCTTGTCCCACACGGAAGGTGGCAGCCCTGAAAGCTGTTGCTGGTCTTCACCGTCCCCCTGCAGCCTATTCACAGGCACAACAGGATTCGGGACCCGGGCATGCCCAGAGGAGGAACATCTCATGGCTCTCGTCCTCGGCAGAGCCTCTTTCCGAAAAGGCACATGTCCGGCTCCTTGTCCCACACGGAAGGTGGCAGCCCTGAAAGCTGTTGCTGGTCTTCACCGTCCCCCTGCAGCCTATTCACAGGCACAACAGGATCTGGGACCCGGGCTTGCCCAGAGGAGGAACATCTCATGGCTCTCGTCCTCGGCAGAGCCTGGTTCCGAAAAGGCACACGTCCGGCTCCTTGTCCCACACGGAAGGTGGCAGCCCTGAAAGCTGTTGCTGGTCTTCACCGTCCCCCTGCAGCCTATTCACAGGCACAACAGGATTCAGGACCCGGGCATGCCCAGAGGAGGAACATCTCATGGCTCTCGTCCTCGGCAGAGCCTGGTTCCGAAAAGGCACACGTCCGGCTCCTTGTCCCACACGGAAGGTGGCAGCCCTGAAAGCTGTTGCTGGTCTTCACCGTCCCCCTGCAGCCTATTCAGAGGCTCAACAGGATTCAGGACCCGGGCATGCCCAGAGGAGGAACATCTCATGGATCTCGTCCTCGGCAGAGCCTGATTCCGAAAAGGCACACGTCCGGCTCCTTGTCCCACACGGAAGGTGGCAGCCCTGAAAGCTGTTGCTGGTCTTCACCGTCCCCCTGCAGCCTATTCACAGGCACAACAGGATTCGGGACCCGGGCATGCCCAGAGGAGGAACATCTCATGGATCTCTTCCTCGGCAGAGCCTGATTCCGAAAAGGCACACGTCCGGCTCCTTGTCCCACACGGAAGGTGGCAGCCCTGAAAGCTGTTGCTGGTCTTCACCGTCCCCCTGCAGCCTATTCACAGGCACAACAGGATTCGGGACCCGGGCTTGCCCAGAGGAGGAACATCTCATGGATCTCTTCCTCGGCAGAGCCTGATTCCGAAAAGGCACACGTCCGGCTCCTTGTCCCACACGGAAGGTGGCAGCCCTGAAAGCTGTTGCTGGTCTTCACCGTCCCCCTGCAGCCTATTCACAGGCACAACAGGATCTGGGAACCGGGCTTGCCCAGAGGAGGAACATCTCATGGCTCTCGTCCTCGGCAGAGCCTGATTCCGAAAAGGCACACGTCCGGCTCCTTGTTCCACACGGAAGGTGGCAGCCCTGAAAGCTGTTGCTGGTCTTCACCGTCCCCCTGCAGCCTATTCACAGGCACAACAGGATTCAGGACCCGGGCATGCCCAGAGGAGGAACATCTCATGGATCTCTTCCTCGGCAGAGCCTGATTCCGAAAAGGCACACGTCCGGCTCCTTGTCCCACACGGAAGGAGGCAGCCCTGAAAGCTGTTGCTGGTCTTCACCGTCCCCCTGCAGCCTATTCAGAGGCACAACAGGATTCAGGACCCGGGCATGCCCAGAGGAGGAACATCTCATGGATCTCGTCCTCGGCAGAGCCTGTTTCCGAAAAGGCACACGTCCGGCTCCTTGTCCCACACGGAAGGTGGCAGCCCTGAAAGCTGTTGCTGGTCTTCACCGTCCCCCTGCAGCCTATTCAGAGGCACAACAGGATTCAGGACCCGGGCATGCCCAGAGGAGGAACATCTCATGGCTCTAGTCCTCGGCAGAGCCTGATTCCGAAAAGGCACACGTCCGGCTCCTTGTCCCACACGGAAGGTGGCAGCCCTGAAAGCTGTTGCTGGTCTTCACCGTCCCCCTGCAGCCTATTCACAGGCACAACAGGATTCGGGACCCGGGCATGCCCAGAGGAGGAACATCTCATGGCTCTCGTCCTCGGCAGAGCCTCTTTCCGAAAAGGCACACGTCCGGCTCCTTGTCCCACACGGAAGGTGGCAGCCCTGAAAGCTGTTGCTGGTCTTCACCGTCCCCCTGCAGCCTATTCACAGGCACAACAGGATCTGGGACCCGGGCTTGCCCAGAGGAGGAACATCTCATGGCTCTCGTCCTCGGCAGAGCCTGGTTCCGAAAAGGCACACGTCCGGCTCCTTGTCCCACACGGAAGGTGGCAGCCCTGAAAGCTGTTGCTGGTCTTCACCGTCCCCCTGCAGCCTATTCACAGGCACAACAGGATTCAGGACCCGGGCATGCCCAGAGGAGGAACATCTCATGGCTCTCGTCCTCGGCAGAGCCTGGTTCCGAAAAGGCACACGTCCGGCTCCTTGTCCCACACGGAAGGTGGCAGCCCTGAAAGCTGTTGCTGGTCTTCACCGTCCCCCTGCAGCCTATTCAGAGGCTCAACAGGATTCAGGACCCGGGCTTGCCCAGAGGAGGAACATCTCATGGATCTCGTCCTCGGCAGAGCCTGATTCCGAAAAGGCACACGTCCGGCTCCTTGTCCCACACGGAAGGTGGCAGCCCTGAAAGCTGTTGCTGGTCTTCACCGTCCCCCTGCAGCCTATTCACAGGCACAACAGGATTCGGGACCCGGGCATGCCCAGAGGAGGAACATCTCATGGATCTCTTCCTCGGCAGAGCCTGATTCCGAAAAGGCACACGTCCGGCTCCTTGTCCCACACGGAAGGTGGCAGCCCTGAAAGCTGTTGCTGGTCTTCACCGTCCCCCTGCAGCCTATTCACAGGCACAACAGGATTCGGGACCCGGGCTTGCCCAGAGGAGGAACATCTCATGGATCTCTTCCTCGGCAGAGCCTGATTCCGAAAAGGCACACGTCCGGCTCCTTGTCCCACACGGAAGGTGGCAGCCCTGAAAGCTGTTGCTGGTCTTCACCGTCCCCCTGCAGCCTATTCACAGGCACAACAGGATCTGGGAACCGGGCTTGCCCAGAGGAGGAACATCTCATGGCTCTCGTCCTCGGCAGAGCCTGATTCCGAAAAGGCACACGTCCGGCTCCTTGTTCCACACGGAAGGTGGCAGCCCTGAAAGCTGTTGCTGGTCTTCACCGTCCCCCTGCAGCCTATTCACAGGCACAACAGGATTCAGGACCCGGGCATGCCCAGAGGAGGAACATCTCATGGATCTCTTCCTCGGCAGAGCCTGATTCCGAAAAGGCACACGTCCGGCTCCTTGTCCCACACGGAAGGAGGCAGCCCTGAAAGCTGTTGCTGGTCTTCACCGTCCCCCTGCAGCCTATTCACAGGCACAACAGGATTCGGGACCCGGGCTTGCCCAGAGGAGGAACATCTCATGGATCTTGTCCTCGGCAGAGCCTCTTTCCGAAAAGGCACACGTCCGGCTCCTTGTCCCACACGGAAGGTGGCAGCCCTGAAAGCTGTTGCTGGTCTTCACCGTCCCCCTGCAGCATATTCAGAGGTGCAACAGGATCTGGGACCCGGGCTTGCCCAGAGGAGGAACATCTCATGGATCTCGTCCTCGGCAGAGCCTGGTTCCGAAAAGGCACACGTCCGGCTCCTTGTCCCACACGGAAGGTGGCAGCCCTGAAAGCTGTTGCTGGTCTTCACCGTCCCCCTGCAGCCTATTCAGAGGCACAACAGGATTCAGGACCCGGGCATGCCCAGAGGAGGAACATCTCATGGCTCTCGTCCTCGGCAGAGCCTCTTTCCGAAAAGGCACACGTCCGGCTCCTTGTCCCACACGGAAGGTGGCAGCCCTGAAAGCTGTTGCTGGTCTTCACCGTCCCCCTGCAGCCTATTCACAGGCACAACAGGATTCGGGACCCGGGCTTGCCCAGAGGAGGAACATCTCATGGATCTTGTCCTCGGCAGAGCCTCTTTCCGAAAAGGCACACGTCCGGCTCCTTGTCCCACACGGAAGGTGGCAGCCCTGAAAGCTGTTGCTGGTCTTCACCGTCCCCCTGCAGCATAGTCAGAGGTGCAACAGGATCTGGGACCCGGGCTTGCCCAGAGGAGGAACATCTCATGGATCTCGTCCTCGGCAGAGCCTGGTTCCGAAAAGGCACACGTCCGGCTCCTTGTCCCACACGGAAGGTGGCAGCCCTGAAAGCTGTTGCTGGTCTTCACCGTCCCCCTGCAGCCTATTCAGAGGCACAACAGGATCTGGGACCCGGGCTTGCCCAGAGGAGGAACATCTCATGGATCTCGTCCTCGGCAGAGCCTGGTTCCGAAAAGGCACACGTCCGGCTCCTTGTCCCACACGGAAGGTGGCAGCCCTGAAAGCTGTTGCTGGTCTTCACCATCCCCCTGCAGCCTATTCACAGGTACAACAGGATCTGGGACCCGGGCTTGCCCAGAGGAGGAACATCTCATGGCTCTCGTCCTCGGCAGAGCCTGATTCCGAAAAGGCACATGTCCGGCTCCTTGTCCCACACGGAAGGTGGCAGCCCTGAAAGCTGTTGCTGGTCTTCACCGTCCCCCTGCAGCCTATTCAGAGGCACAACAGGATTCAGGACCCGGGCATGCCCAGAGGAGGAACATCTCATGGATCTCGTCCTCGGCAGAGCCTGTTTCCGAAAAGGCACACGTCCGGCTCCTTGTCCCACACGGAAGGTGGCAGCCCTGAAAGCTGTTGCTGGTCTTCACCGTCCCCCTGCAGCCTATTCAGAGGCACAACAGGATTCAGGACCCGGGCATGCCCAGAGGAGGAACATCTCATGGCTCTAGTCCTCGGCAGAGCCTGATTCCGAAAAGGCACACGTCCGGCTCCTTGTCCCACACGGAAGGTGGCAGCCCTGAAAGCTGTTGCTGGTCTTCACCGTCCCCCTGCAGCCTATTCACAGGCACAACAGGATTCGGGACCCGGGCATGCCCAGAGGAGGAACATCTCATGGCTCTCGTCCTCGGCAGAGCCTCTTTCCGAAAAGGCACACGTCCGGCTCCTTGTCCCACACGGAAGGTGGCAGCCCTGAAAGCTGTTGCTGGTCTTCACCGTCCCCCTGCAGCCTATTCACAGGCACAACAGGATCTGGGACCCGGGCTTGCCCAGAGGAGGAACATCTCATGGCTCTCGTCCTCGGCAGAGCCTGGTTCCGAAAAGGCACACGTCCGGCTCCTTGTCCCACACGGAAGGTGGCAGCCCTGAAAGCTGTTGCTGGTCTTCACCGTCCCCCTGCAGCCTATTCACAGGCACAACAGGATTCAGGACCCGGGCATGCCCAGAGGAGGAACATCTCATGGCTCTCGTCCTCGGCAGAGCCTGGTTCCGAAAAGGCACACGTCCGGCTCCTTGTCCCACACGGAAGGTGGCAGCCCTGAAAGCTGTTGCTGGTCTTCACCGTCCCCCTGCAGCCTATTCAGAGGCTCAACAGGATTCAGGACCCGGGCATGCCCAGAGGAGGAACATCTCATGGATCTCGTCCTCGGCAGAGCCTGATTCCGAAAAGGCACACGTCCGGCTCCTTGTCCCACACGGAAGGTGGCAGCCCTGAAAGCTGTTGCTGGTCTTCACCGTCCCCCTGCAGCCTATTCACAGGCACAACAGGATTCGGGACCCGGGCATGCCCAGAGGAGGAACATCTCATGGATCTCTTCCTCGGCAGAGCCTGATTCCGAAAAGGCACACGTCCGGCTCCTTGTCCCACACGGAAGGTGGCAGCCCTGAAAGCTGTTGCTGGTCTTCACCGTCCCCCTGCAGCCTATTCACAGGCACAACAGGATTCGGGACCCGGGCTTGCCCAGAGGAGGAACATCTCATGGATCTCTTCCTCGGCAGAGCCTGATTCCGAAAAGGCACACGTCCGGCTCCTTGTCCCACACGGAAGGTGGCAGCCCTGAAAGCTGTTGCTGGTCTTCACCGTCCCCCTGCAGCCTATTCACAGGCACAACAGGATCTGGGAACCGGGCTTGCCCAGAGGAGGAACATCTCATGGCTCTCGTCCTCGGCAGAGCCTGATTCCGAAAAGGCACACGTCCGGCTCCTTGTTCCACACGGAAGGTGGCAGCCCTGAAAGCTGTTGCTGGTCTTCACCGTCCCCCTGCAGCCTATTCACAGGCACAACAGGATTCAGGACCCGGGCATGCCCAGAGGAGGAACATCTCATGGATCTCTTCCTCGGCAGAGCCTGATTCCGAAAAGGCACACGTCCGGCTCCTTGTCCCACACGGAAGGAGGCAGCCCTGAAAGCTGTTGCTGGTCTTCACCGTCCCCCTGCAGCCTATTCAGAGGCACAACAGGATTCAGGACCCGGGCTTGCCCAGAGGAGGAACATCTCATGGATCTCGTCCTCGGCAGAGCCTGATTCCGAAAAGGCACACGTCCGGCTCCTTGTCCCACACGGAAGGTGGCAGCCCTGAAAGCTGTTGCTGGTCTTCACCGTCCCCCTGCAGCCTATTCACAGGCACAACAGGATTCAGGACCCGGGCATGCCCAGAGGAGGAACATCTCATGGCTCTAGTCCTCGGCAGAGCCTGATTCCGAAAAGGCACACGTCCGGCTCCTTGTCCCACACGGAAGGTGGCAGCCCTGAAAGCTGTTGCTGGTCTTCACCGTCCCCCTGCAGCCTATTCAGAGGCACAACAGGATTCGGGACCCGGGCATGCCCAGAGGAGGAACATCTCATGGCTCTCGTCCTCGGCAGAGCCTCTTTCCGAAAAGGCACACGTCCGGCTCCTTGTCCCACACGGAAGGTGGCAGCCCTGAAAGCTGTTGCTGGTCTTCACCGTCCCCCTGCAGCCTATTCACAGGCACAACAGGATCTGGGACCCGGGCTTGCCCAGAGGAGGAACATCTCATGGCTCTCGTCCTCGGCAGAGCCTGGTTCCGAAAAGGCACACGTCCGGCTCCTTGTCCCACACGGAAGGTGGCAGCCCTGAAAGCTGTTGCTGGTCTTCACCGTCCCCCTGCAGCCTATTCACAGGCACAACAGGATTCAGGACCCGGGCATGCCCAGAGGAGGAACATCTCATGGCTCTCGTCCTCGGCAGAGCCTGGTTCCGAAAAGGCACACGTCCGGCTCCTTGTCCCACACGGAAGGTGGCAGCCCTGAAAGCTGTTGCTGGTCTTCACCGTCCCCCTGCAGCCTATTCAGAGGCTCAACAGGATTCAGGACCCGGGCATGCCCAGAGGAGGAACATCTCATGGATCTCGTCCTCGGCAGAGCCTGATTCCGAAAAGGCACACGTCCGGCTCCTTGTCCCACACGGAAGGTGGCAGCCCTGAAAGCTGTTGCTGGTCTTCACCGTCCCCCTGCAGCCTATTCACAGGCACAACAGGATTCGGGACCCGGGCATGCCCAGAGGAGGAACATCTCATGGATCTCTTCCTCGGCAGAGCCTGATTCCGAAAAGGCACACGTCCGGCTCCTTGTCCCACACGGAAGGTGGCAGCCCTGAAAGCTGTTGCTGGTCTTCACCGTCCCCCTGCAGCCTATTCACAGGCACAACAGGATTCGGGACCCGGGCTTGCCCAGAGGAGGAACATCTCATGGATCTCTTCCTCGGCAGAGCCTGATTCCGAAAAGGCACACGTCCGGCTCCTTGTCCCACACGGAAGGTGGCAGCCCTGAAAGCTGTTGCTGGTCTTCACCGTCCCCCTGCAGCCTATTCACAGGCACAACAGGATCTGGGAACCGGGCTTGCCCAGAGGAGGAACATCTCATGGCTCTCGTCCTCGGCAGAGCCTGATTCCGAAAAGGCACACGTCCGGCTCCTTGTTCCACACGGAAGGTGGCAGCCCTGAAAGCTGTTGCTGGTCTTCACCGTCCCCCTGCAGCCTATTCACAGGCACAACAGGATTCAGGACCCGGGCATGCCCAGAGGAGGAACATCTCATGGATCTCTTCCTCGGCAGAGCCTGATTCCGAAAAGGCACACGTCCGGCTCCTTGTCCCACACGGAAGGAGGCAGCCCTGAAAGCTGTTGCTGGTCTTCACCGTCCCCCTGCAGCCTATTCACAGGCACAACAGGATTCGGGACCCGGGCTTGCCCAGAGGAGGAACATCTCATGGATCTTGTCCTCGGCAGAGCCTCTTTCCGAAAAGGCACACGTCCGGCTCCTTGTCCCACACGGAAGGTGGCAGCCCTGAAAGCTGTTGCTGGTCTTCACCGTCCCCCTGCAGCATATTCAGAGGTGCAACAGGATCTGGGACCCGGGCTTGCCCAGAGGAGGAACATCTCATGGATCTCGTCCTCGGCAGAGCCTGGTTCCGAAAAGGCACACGTCCGGCTCCTTGTCCCACACGGAAGGTGGCAGCCCTGAAAGCTGTTGCTGGTCTTCACCGTCCCCCTGCAGCCTATTCAGAGGCACAACAGGATTCAGGACCCGGGCATGCCCAGAGGAGGAACATCTCATGGCTCTCGTCCTCGGCAGAGCCTCTTTCCGAAAAGGCACACGTCCGGCTCCTTGTCCCACACGGAAGGTGGCAGCCCTGAAAGCTGTTGCTGGTCTTCACCGTCCCCCTGCAGCCTATTCAGAGGCACAACAGGATTCAGGACCCGGGCATGCCCAGAGGAGGAACATCTCATGGCTCTCGTCCTCGGCAGAGCCTGATTCCGAAAAGGCACACGTCCGGCTCCTTGTCCCACACGGAAGGTGGCAGCCCTGAAAGCTGTTGCTGGTCTTCACCGTCCCCCTGCAGCCTATTCACAGGCACAACAGGATTCGGGACCTGGGCATGCCCAGAGGAGGAACATCTCATGGCTCTCGTCCTCGGCAGAGCCTCTTTCCGAAAAGGCACACGTCCGGCTCCTTGTCCCACACGGAAGGTGGCAGCCCTGAAAGCTGTTGCTGGTCTTCACCGTCCCCCTGCAGCCTATTCACAGGCACAACAGGATCTGGGACCCGGGCTTGCCCAGAGGAGGAACATCTCATGGCTCTCGTCCTCGGCAGAGCCTGGTTCCGAAAAGGCACACGTCCGGCTCCTTGTCCCACACGGAAGGTGGCAGCCCTGAAAGCTGTTGCTGGTCTTCACCGTCCCCCTGCAGCCTATTCACAGGCACAACAGGATTCAGGACCCGGGCATGCCCAGAGGAGGAACATCTCATGGATCTCGTCCTCGGCAGAGCCTGATTCCGAAAAGGCACACGTCCGGCTCCTTGTCCCACACGGAAGGTGGCAGCCCTGAAAGCTGTTGCTGGTCTTCACCGTCCCCCTGCAGCCTATTCACAGGCACAACAGGATTCGGGACCCGGGCATGCCCAGAGGAGGAACATCTCATGGATCTCTTCCTCGGCAGAGCCTGATTCCGAAAAGGCACACGTCCGGCTCCTTGTCCCACACGGAAGGTGGCAGCCCTGAAAGCTGTTGCTGGTCTTCACCGTCCCCCTGCAGCCTATTCACAGGCACAACAGGATTCGGGACCCGGGCTTGCCCAGAGGAGGAACATCTCATGGATCTCTTCCTCGGCAGAGCCTGATTCCGAAAAGGCACACGTCCGGCTCCTTGTCCCACACGGAAGGTGGCAGCCCTGAAAGCTGTTGCTGGTCTTCACCGTCCCCCTGCAGCCTATTCACAGGCACAACAGGATCTGGGAACCGGGCTTGCCCAGAGGAGGAACATCTCATGGCTCTCGTCCTCGGCAGAGCCTGATTCCGAAAAGGCACACGTCCGGCTCCTTGTTCCACACGGAAGGTGGCAGCCCTGAAAGCTGTTGCTGGTCTTCACCGTCCCCCTGCAGCCTATTCACAGGCACAACAGGATTCGGGACCCGGGCTTGCCCAGAGGAGGAACATCTCATGGATCTCTTCCTCGGCAGAGCCTGATTCCGAAAAGGCACACGTCCGGCTCCTTGTCCCACACGGAAGGTGGCAGCCCTGAAAGCTGTTGCTGGTCTTCACCGTCCCCCTGCAGCCTATTCACAGGCACAACAGGATCTGGGAACCGGGCTTGCCCAGAGGAGGAACATCTCATGGCTCTCGTCCTCGGCAGAGCCTGATTCCGAAAAGGCACACGTCCGGCTCCTTGTTCCACACGGAAGGTGGCAGCCCTGAAAGCTGTTGCTGGTCTTCACCGTCCCCCTGCAGCCTATTCACAGGCACAACAGGATTCAGGACCCGGGCATGCCCAGAGGAGGAACATCTCATGGATCTCTTCCTCGGCAGAGCCTGATTCCGAAAAGGCACACGTCCGGCTCCTTGTCCCACACGGAAGGAGGCAGCCCTGAAAGCTGTTGCTGGTCTTCACCGTCCCCCTGCAGCCTATTCACAGGCACAACAGGATTCGGGACCCGGGCTTGCCCAGAGGAGGAACATCTCATGGATCTTGTCCTCGGCAGAGCCTCTTTCCGAAAAGGCACACGTCCGGCTCCTTGTCCCACACGGAAGGTGGCAGCCCTGAAAGCTGTTGCTGGTCTTCACCGTCCCCCTGCAGCCTATTCACAGGCACAACAGGATCTGGGACCCGGGCTTGCCCAGAGGAGGAACATCTCATGGCTCTCGTCCTCGGCAGAGCCTGGTTCCGAAAAGGCACACGTCCGGCTCCTTGTCCCACACGGAAGGTGGCAGCCCTGAAAGCTGTTGCTGGTCTTCACCGTCCCCCTGCAGCCTATTCACAGGCACAACAGGATTCAGGACCCGGGCATGCCCAGAGGAGGAACATCTCATGGCTCTCGTCCTCGGCAGAGCCTGGTTCCGAAAAGGCACACGTCCGGCTCCTTGTCCCACACGGAAGGTGGCAGCCCTGAAAGCTGTTGCTGGTCTTCACCGTCCCCCTGCAGCCTATTCACAGGCACAACAGGATTCAGGACCCGGGCATGCCCAGAGGAGGAACATCTCATGGATCTCGTCCTCGGCAGAGCCTGATTCCGAAAAGGCACACGTCCGGCTCCTTGTCCCACACGGAAGGTGGCAGCCCTGAAAGCTGTTGCTGGTCTTCACCGTCCCCCTGCAGCCTATTCACAGGCACAACAGGATTCGGGACCCGGGCATGCCCAGAGGAGGAACATCTCATGGATCTCTTCCTCGGCAGAGCCTGATTCCGAAAAGGCACACGTCCGGCTCCTTGTCCCACACGGAAGGTGGCAGCCCTGAAAGCTGTTGCTGGTCTTCACCGTCCCCCTGCAGCCTATTCACAGGCACAACAGGATTCGGGACCCGGGCTTGCCCAGAGGAGGAACATCTCATGGATCTCTTCCTCGGCAGAGCCTGATTCCGAAAAGGCACACGTCCGGCTCCTTGTCCCACACGGAAGGTGGCAGCCCTGAAAGCTGTTGCTGGTCTTCACCGTCCCCCTGCAGCCTATTCACAGGCACAACAGGATCTGGGAACCGGGCTTGCCCAGAGGAGGAACATCTCATGGCTCTCGTCCTCGGCAGAGCCTGATTCCGAAAAGGCACACGTCCGGCTCCTTGTTCCACACGGAAGGTGGCAGCCCTGAAAGCTGTTGCTGGTCTTCACCGTCCCCCTGCAGCCTATTCACAGGCACAACAGGATTCAGGACCCGGGCATGCCCAGAGGAGGAACATCTCATGGATCTCTTCCTCGGCAGAGCCTGATTCCGAAAAGGCACACGTCCGGCTCCTTGTCCCACACGGAAGGAGGCAGCCCTGAAAGCTGTTGCTGGTCTTCACCGTCCCCCTGCAGCCTATTCACAGGCACAACAGGATTCGGGACCCGGGCTTGCCCAGAGGAGGAACATCTCATGGATCTTGTCCTCGGCAGAGCCTCTTTCCGAAAAGGCACACGTCCGGCTCCTTGTCCCACACGGAAGGTGGCAGCCCTGAAAGCTGTTGCTGGTCTTCACCGTCCCCCTGCAGCATATTCAGAGGTGCAACAGGATCTGGGACCCGGGCTTGCCCAGAGGAGGAACATCTCATGGATCTCGTCCTCGGCAGAGCCTGGTTCCGAAAAGGCACACGTCCGGCTCCTTGTCCCACACGGAAGGTGGCAGCCCTGAAAGCTGTTGCTGGTCTTCACCGTCCCCCTGCAGCCTATTCAGAGGCACAACAGGATTCAGGACCCGGGCATGCCCAGAGGAGGAACATCTCATGGCTCTCGTCCTCGGCAGAGCCTGGTTCCGAAAAGGCACACGTCCGGCTCCTTGTCCCACACGGAAGGTGGCAGCCCTGAAAGCTGTTGCTGGTCTTCACCGTCCCCCTGCAGCCTATTCAGAGGCACAACAGGATTCGGGACCCGGGCATGCCCAGAGGAGGAACATCTCATGGATCTTGTCCTCGGCAGAGCCTCTTTCCGAAAAGGCACACGTCCGGCTCCTTGTCCCACACGGAAGGTGGCAGCCGTGAAAGCTGTTGCTGGTCTTCACCGTCCCCCTGCAGCCTATTCACAGGCACAACAGGATTCGGGACCCGGGCATGCCCAGAGGAGGAACATCTC
Source organism: Astur gentilis (assembly GCF_929443795.1). Classification (NCBI taxonomy): domain Eukaryota; kingdom Metazoa; phylum Chordata; class Aves; order Accipitriformes; family Accipitridae; genus Astur; species Astur gentilis. The sequence goes on from NW_026060857.1 coordinate 698,642, forward strand.
ATGGCTCTCGTCCTCGGCAGAGCCTCTTTCCGAAAAGGCACACGTCCGGCTCCTTGTCCCACACGGAAGGTGGCAGCCCTGAAAGCTGTTGCTGGTCTTCACCGTCCCCCTGCAGCCTATTCACAGGCACAACAGGATCTGGGACCCGGGTTGCCCAGAGGAGGAACATCTCATGGCTCTCGTCCTCGGCAGAGCCTGGTTCCGAAAAGGCACACGTCCGGCTCCTTGTCCCACACGGAAGGTGGCAGCCCTGAAAGCTGTTGCTGGTCTTCACCGTCCCCCTGCAGCCTATTCACAGGCACAACAGGATTCAGGACCCGGGCATGCCCAGAGGAGGAACATCTCATGGATCTCTTCCTCGGCAGAGCCTGATTCCGAAAAGGCACACGTCCGGCTCCTTGTCCCACACGGAAGGCGGCAGCCCTGAAATCTGTTGCTGGTCTTCACCGTCCCCCTGCAGCCTATTCACAGGCACAACAGGATTCGGGACCCGGGCATGCCCAGAGGAGGAACATCTCATGGATCTTGTCCTCGGCAGAGCCTGATTCCGAAAAGGCACACGTCCGGCTCCTTGTCCCACACGGAAGGTGGCAGCCCTGAAATCTGTTGCTGGTCTTCACCGTCCCCCTGCAGCCTATTCACAGGTACAACAGGATCTGGGACCCGGGCTTGCCCAGAGGAGGAACATCTCATGGCTCTCGTCCTCGGCAGAGCCTGATTCCGAAAAGGCACACGTCCGGCTCCTTGTCCCACACGGAAGGTGGCAGCCCTGAAAGCTGTTGCTGGTCTTCACCGTCCCCCTGCAGCCTATTCACAGGCACAACAGGATTCGGGACCCGGGCATGCCCAGAGGAGGAACATCTCATGGCTCTCGTCCTCGGCAGAGCCTCTTTCCGAAAAGGCACACGTCCGGCTCCTTGTCCCACACGAAAGGTGGCAGCCCTGGAAGCTGTTGCTGGTCTTCACCGTCCCCCTGCAGCCTATTCACAGGCACAACAGGATCTGGGACCGGGGGTTGCCCAGAGGAGGAACATCTCATGGCTCTCGTTCTCGGCAGAGCCTGGTTCCGAAAAGGCACACGTCCGGCTCCTTGTCCCACACGGAAGGTGGCAGCCCTGAAAGCTGTTGCTGGTCTTCACCGTCCCCCTGCAGCCTATTCACAGGCACAACAGGATTCAGGACCCGGGCATGCCCAGAGGAGGAACATCTCATGGATCTCTTCCTCGGCAGAGCCTGATTCCGAAAAGGCACACGTCCGGCACCTTGTCCCACACGGAAGGCGGCAGCCCTGAAAGCTGTTGCTGGTCTTCACCGTCCCCCTGCAGCCTATTCACAGGCACAACAGGATTCGGGACCCGGGCATGCCCAGAGGAGGAACATCTCATGGATCTCGTCCTCGGCAGAGCCTCTTTCCGAAAAGGCACACGTCCGGCTCCTTGTCCCACACGGAAGGTGGCAGCCCTGTAAGCTGTTGCTGGTCTTCACCGTCCCCCTGCAGCATATTCAGAGGTGCAACAGGATCTGGGACCCGGGCTTGCCCAGAGGAGGAACATCTCATGGCTCTCGTCCTCGGCAGAGCCTGGTTCCGAAAAGGCACACGTCCGGCTCCTTGTCCCACACGGAAGGTGGCAGCCCTGAAAGCTGTTGCTGGTCTTCACCGTCCCCCTGCAGCCTATTCAGAGGCACAACAGGATTCAGGACCCTGGCATGCCCAGAGGAGGAACATCTCATGGATCTCGTCCTCGGCAGAGCCTGATTCCGAAAAGGCACACGTCCGGCTCCTTGTCCCACACGGAAGGTGGCAGCCCTGAAAGCTGTTGCTGGTCTTCACCATCCCCCTGCAGCCTATTCACAGGCACAACAGGATCTGGGACCCGGGCTTGCCCAGAGGAGGAACATCTCATGGATCTCTTCCTCGGCAGAGCCTGATTCCGAAAAGGCACACGTCCGGCTCCTTGTCCCACACGGAAGGTGGCAGCCCTGAAAGCTGTTGCTGGTCTTCACCGTCCCCCTGCAGCCTATTCAGAGGCACAACAGGATTCAGGACCCGGGCATGCCCAGAGGAGGAACATCTCATGGATCTCGTCCTCGGCAGAGCCTGTTTCCGAAAAGGCACACGTCCGGCTCCTTGTCCCACACGGAAGGTGGCAGCCCTGAAAGCTGTTGCTGGTCTTCACCGTCCCCCTGCAGCCTATTCAGAGGCACAACAGGATTCAGGACCCGGGCATGCCCAGAGGAGGAACATCTCATGGCTCTCGTCCTCGGCAGAGCCTGATTCCGAAAAGGCACAGGTCCGGCTCCTTGTCCCACACGGAAGGTGGCAGCCCTGAAAGCTGTTGCTGGTCTTCACCGTCCCCCTGCAGCCTATTCACAGGCACAACAGGATTCGGGACCCGGGCATGCCCAGAGGAGGAACATCTCATGGCTCTCGTCCTCGGCAGAGCCTGATTCCGAAAAGGCACACGTCCGGCTCCTTGTCCCACACGGAAGGTGGCAGCCCTGAAAGCTGTTGCTGGTCTTCACCGTCCCCCTGCAGCCTATTCACAGGCACAACAGGATCTGGGACCCGGGCTTGCCCAGAGGAGGAACATCTCATGGCTCTCGTCCTCGGCAGAGCCTGGTTCCGAAAAGGCGCACTCGTCCGGCTCCTTGTCCCACACGGAAGGTGGCAGCCCTGAAAGCTGTTGCTGGTCTTCACCGTCCCCCTGCAGCCTATTCACAGGCACAACAGGATTCAGGACCCGGGCATGCCCAGAGGAGGAACATCTCATGGATGTCGTCCTCGGCAGAGCCTGATTCCGAAAAGGCACACGTCCGGCTCCTTGTCCCACACGGAAGGTGGCAGCCCTGAAAGCTGTTGCTGGTCTTCACCGTCCCCCTGCAGCCTATTCACAGGCACAACAGGATTCGGGACCCGGGCATGCCCAGAGGAGGAACATCTCATGGATCTCTTCCTCGGCAGAGCCTGATTCCGAAAAGGCACACGTCCGGCTCCTTGTCCCACACGGAAGGTGGCAGCCCTGAAAGCTGTTGCTGGTCTTCACCGTCCCCCTGCAGCCTATTCACAGGCACAACAGGATCTGGGACCCGGGCTTGCCCAGAGGAGGAACATCTCATGGATCTCTTCCTCGGCAGAGCCTGATTCCGAAAAGGCACACGTCCGGCTCCTTGTCCCACACGGAAGGTGGCAGCCCTGAAAGCTGTTGCTGGTCTTCACCGTCCCCCTGCAGCCTATTCACAGGCACAACAGGATTCGGGACCCGGGCATGCCCAGAGGAGGAACATCTCATGGATCTCTTCCTCGGCAGAGCCTGATTCCGAAAAGGCACACGTCCGGCTCCTTGTCCCACACGGAAGGTGGCAGCCCTGAAAGCTGTTGCTGGTCTTCACCGTCCCCCTGCAGCCTATTCACAGGCACAACAGGATCTGGGACCCGGGCTTGCCCAGAGGAGGAACATCTCATGGATCTCTTCCTCGGCAGAGCCTGATTCCGAAAAGGCACACGTCCGGCTCCTTGTCCCACACGGAAGGTGGCAGCCCTGAAAGCTGTTGCTGGTCTTCACCGTCCCCCTGCAGCCTATTCACAGGCACAACAGGATTCAGGACCCGGGCATGCCCAGAGGAGGAACATCTCATGGATCTCTTCCTCGGCAGAGCCTGATTCCGAAAAGGCACACGTCCGGCTCCTTGTCCCACACGGAAGGCGGCAGCCCTGAAAGCTGTTGCTGGTCTTCACCGTCGCCCTGCAGCCTATTCACAGGCACAACAGGATTCGGGACCCGGGCTTGCCCAGAGGAGGAACATCTCATGGATCTTGACCTCGGCAGAGCCTCTTTCCGAAAAGGCACACGTCCGGCTCCTTGTCCCACACGGAAGGTGGCAGCCCTGAAAGCTGTTGCTGGTCTTCACCGTCCCCCTGCAGCCTATTCAGAGGCACAACAGGATTCAGGACCCTGGCATGCCCAGAGGAGGAACATCTCATGGATCTCGTCCTCGGCAGAGCCTGATTCCGAAAAGGCACACGTCCGGCTCCTTGTCCCACACGGAAGGTGGCAGCCCTGAAAGCTGTTGCTGGTCTTCACCGTCCCCCTGCAGCCTATTCACAGGCACAACAGGATTCAGGACCCGGGCATGCCCAGAGGAGGAACATCTCATGGATCTCTTCCTCGGCAGAGCCTGATTCCGAAAAGGCACACGTCCGGCTCCTTGTCCCACACGGAAGGTGGCAGCCCTGAAAGCTGTTGCTGGTCTTCACCGTCCCCCTGCAGCCTATTCACAGGCACAACAGGATTCGGGACCCGGGCATGCCCAGAGGAGGAACATCTCATGGATCTCTTCCTCGGCAGAGCCTGATTCCGAATAGGCACACGTCCGGCTCCTTGTCCCACACGGAAGGTGGCAGCCCTGAAAGCTCTTGCTGGTCTTCACCGTCCCCCTGCAGCCTATTCACAGGCACAACAGGATCTGGGACCTGGGCTTGCCCAGAGGAGGAACATCTCATGGCTCTCGTCCTCGGCAGAGCCTGATTCCGAAAAGGCACACGTCCGGCTCCTTGTCCCACACGGAAGGTGGCAGCCCTGAAAGCTGTTGCTGGTCTTCACCGTCCCCCTGCAGCCTATTCACAGGCACAACAGGATTCAGGACCCGGGCATGCCCAGAGGAGGAACATCTCATGGATCTCTTCCTCGGCAGAGCCTGATTCCGAAAAGGCACACGTCCGGCTCCTTGTCCCACACGGAAGGCGGCAGCCCTGAAAGCTGTTGCTGGTCTTCACCGTCCCCCTGCAGCCTATTCACAGGCACAACAGGATTCAGGACCCGGGCATGCCCAGAGGAGGAACATCTCATGGATCTTGTCCTCGGCAGAGCCTGATTCCGAAAAGGCACACGTCCGGCTCCTTGTCCCACACGGAAGGTGGCAGCCCTGAAAGCTGTTGCTGGTCTTCACCGTCCCCCTGCAGCCTATTCACAGGTACAACAGGATCTGGGACCCGGGCTTGCCCAGAGGAGGAACATCTCATGGCTCTCGTCCTCGGCAGAGCCTGATTCCGAAAAGGCACACGTCCGGCTCCTTGTCCCACACGGAAGGTGGCAGCCCTGAAAGCTGTTGCTGGTCTTCACCGTCCCCCTGCAGCCTATTCACAGGCACAACAGGATTCAGGACCCGGGCATGCCCAGAGGAGGAACATCTCATGGCTCTCGTCCTCGGCAGAGCCTCTTTCCGAAAACGCACACGTCCGGCTCCTTGTCCCACACGGAAGGTGGCAGCCCTGAAAGCTGTTGCTGGTCTTCACCGTCCCCCTGCAGCCTATTCACAGGCACAACAGGATCTGGGACCGGGGCTTGCCCAGAGGAGGAACATCTCATGGCTCTCGTCCTCGGCAGAGCCTGGTTCTGAAAAGGCACACGTCCGGCTCCTTGTCCCACACGGAAGGTGGCAGCCCTGAAAGCTGTTGCTGGTCTTCACCGTCCCCCTGCAGCCTATTCAGAGGCACAACAGGATTCAGGACCCGGGCATGCCCAGAGGAGGAACATCTCATGGATCTCTTCCTCGGCAGAGCCTGATTCCGAAAAGGCACACGTCCGGCTCCTTGTCCCACACGGAAGGTGGCAGCCCTGAAAGCTGTTGCTGGTCTTCACCGTCCCCCTGCAGCCTATTCACAGGTACAACAGGATCTGGGACCCGGGCTTGCCCAGAGGAGGAACATCTCATGGCTCTCGTCCTCGGCAGAGCCTGATTCCGAAAAGGCACACGTCCGGCTCCTTGTCCCACACGGAAGGCGGCAGCCCTGAAAGCTGTTGCTGGTCTTCACCGTCCCCCTGCAGCCTATTCACAGGCACAACAGGATTCGGGACCCGGGCTTGCCCAGAGGAGGAACATCTCATGGATCTTGTCCTCGGCAGAGCCTCTTTCCGAAAAGGCACACGTCCGGCTCCTTGTCCCACACGGAAGGTGGCAGCCCTGAAAGCTGTTGCTGGTCTTCACCGTCCCCCTGCAGCATATTCAGAGGTGCAACAGGATCTGGGACCCGGGCTTGCCCAGAGGAGGAACATCTCATGGCTCTCGTCCTCGGCAGAGCCTGGTTCCGAAAAGGCACACGTCCGGCTCCTTGTCCCACACGGAAGGTGGCAGCCCTGAAAGCTGTTGCTGGTCTTCACCGTCCCCCTGCAGCCTATTCACAGGCACAACAGGATTCAGGACCCTGGCATGCCCAGAGGAGGAACATCTCATGGCTCTCGTCCTCGGCAGAGCCTGATTCCGAAAAGGCACACGTCCGGCTCCTTGTCCCACACGGAAGGTGGCAGCCCTGAAAGCTGTTGCTGGTCTTCACCATCCCCCTGCAGCCTATTCACAGGTACAACAGGATCTGGGACCCGGGCTTGCTGAGAGGAGGAACATCTCATGGCTCTCGTCCTCGGCAGAGCCCGATTCCGAAAAGGCACACGTCCGGCTCCTTGTCCCACACGGAAGGTGGCAGCCCTGAAAGCTGTTGCTGGTCTTCACCGTCCCCCTGCAGCCTATTCAGAGGCACAACAGGATTCAGGACCCGGGCATGCCCAGAGGAGGAACATCTCATGGATCTCGTCCTCGGCAGAGCCTGTTTCCGAGAAGGCACACGTCCGGCTCCTTGTCCCACACGGAAGGTGGCAGCCCTGAAAGCTGTTGCTGGTCTTCACCGTCCCCCTGCAGCCTATTCAGAGGCACAACAGGATTCAGGACGCGGGCATGCCCAGAGGAGGAACATCTCATGGCTCTCGTCCTCGGCAGAGCCTGATTCCGAAAAGGCACAGGTCCGGCTCCTTGTCCCACAAGGAAGGTGGCAGCCCTGAAAGCTGTTGCTGGTCTTCACCGTCCCCCTGCAGCCTATTCACAGGCACAACAGGATTCAGGACCCGGGCATGCCCAGAGGAGGAACATCTCATGGCTCTCGTCCTCGGCAGAGCCTGGTTCCGAAAAGGCACACGTCCGGCTCCTTGTCCCACACGGAAGGTGGCAGCCCTGAAAGCTGTTGCTGGTCTTCACCGTCCCCCTGCAGCCTATTCACAGGCACAACAGGATCTGGGACCCGGGCTTGCCCAGAGGAGGAACATCTCATGGCTCTCGTCCTCGGCAGAGCCTGGTTCCGAAAAGGCACACGTCCGGCTCCTTGTCCCACACGGAAGGTGGCAGCCCTGAAAGCTGTTGCTGGTCTTCACCGTCCCCCTGCAGCCTATTCACAGGCACAACAGGATTCAGGACCCGGGCATGCCCAGAGGAGGAACATCTCATGGATCTCGTCCTCGGCAGAGCCTGATTCCGAAAAGGCACACGTCCGGCTCCTTGTCCCACACGGAAGGTGGCAGCCCTGAAAGCTGTTGCTGGTCTTCACCGTCCCCCTGCAGCCTATTCACAGGCACAACAGGATTCGGGACCCGGGCATGCCCAGAGGAGGAACATCTCATGGATCTCGTCCTCGGCAGAGCCTGATTCCGAAAAGGCACACGTCCGGCTCCTTGTCCCACACGGAAGGCGGCAGCCCTGAAAGCTGTTGCTGGTCTTCACCGTCCCCCTGCAGCCTATTCACAGGCACAACAGGATTCGGGACCCGGGCATGCCCAGAGGAGGAACATCTCATGGATCTTGTCCTCGGCAGAGCCTGATTCCGAAAAGGCACACGTCCGGCTCCTTGTCCCACACGGAAGGTGGCAGCCCTGAAAGCTGTTGCTGGTCTTCACCGTCCCCCTGCAGCCTATTCAGAGGCACAACAGGATTCAGGACCCGGGCATGCCCAGAGGAGGAACATCTCATGGCTCTCGTCCTCGGCAGAGCCTGATTCCGAAAAGGCACACGTCCGGCTCCTTGTCCCACACGGAAGGTGGCAGCCCTGAAAGCTGTTGCTGGTCTTCACCATCCCCCTGCAGCCTATTCACAGGTACAACAGGATCTGGGACCCGGGCTTGCCCAGAGGAGGAACATCTCATGGATCTCGTCCTCGGCAGAGCCTGGTTCCGAAAAGGCACACGTCCGGCTCCTTGTCCCACACGGAAGGTGGCAGCCCTGAAAGCTGTTGCTGGTCTTCACCGTCCCCCTGCAGCCTATTCACAGGCACAACAGGATTCAGGACCCGGGCATGCCCAGAGGAGGAACATCTCATGGATCTCGTCCTCGGCAGAGCCTGATTCCGAAAAGGCACACGTCCGGCTCCTTGTCCCACACGGAAGGTGGCAGCCCTGAAAGCTGTTGCTGGTCTTCACCGTCCCCCTGCAGCATATTCAGAGGTGCAACAGGATCTGGGACCCGGGCTTGCCCAGAGGAGGAACATCTCATGGCTCTCGTCCTCGGCAGAGCCTGGTTCCGAAAAGGCACACGTCCGGCTCCTTGTCCCACACGGAAGGTGGCAGCCCTGAAAGCTGTTGCTGGTCTTCACCGTCCCCCTGCAGCCTATTCACAGGCACAACAGGATTCAGGACCCTGGCATGCCCAGAGGAGGAACATCTCATGGATCTCGTCCTCGGCAGAGCCTGATTCCGAAAAGGCACACGTCCGGCTCCTTGTCCCACACGGAAGGTGGCAGCCCTGAAAGCTGTTGCTGGTCTTCACCATCCCCCTGCAGCCTATTCACAGGTACAACAGGATCTGGGACCCGGGCTTGCTGAGAGGAGGAACATCTCATGGCTCTCGTCCTCGGCAGAGCCTGATTCCGAAAAGGCACACGTCCGGCTCCTTGTCCCACACGGAAGGTGGCAGCCCTGAAAGCTGTTGCTGGTCTTCACCGTCCCCCTGCAGCCTATTCAGAGGCACAACAGGATTCAGGACCCGGGCATGCCCAGAGGAGGAACATCTCATGGATCTCGTCCTCGGCAGAGCCTGTTTCCTATAAGGCACACGTCCGGCTCCTTGTCCCACACGGAAGGTGGCAGCCCTGAAAGCTGTTGCTGGTCTTCACCGTCCCCCTGCAGCCTATTCACAGGCACAACAGGATTCAGGACCCGGGCATGCCCAGAGGAGGAACATCTCATGGCTCTCGTCCTCGGCAGAGCCTGATTCCGAAAAGGCACACGTCCGGCTCCTTGTCCCACACGGAAGGTGGCAGCCCTGAAAGCTGTTGCTGGTCTTCACCGTCCCCCTGCAGCCTATTCACAGGCACAACAGGATTCAGGACCCGGGCATGCCCTGAGGAGGAACATCTCATGGCTCTCGTCCTCGGCAGAGCCTGGTTCCGAAAAGGCACACGTCCGGCTCCTTGTCCCACACGGAAGGTGGCAGCCCTGAAAGCTGTTGCTGGTCTTCACCGTCCCCCTGCAGCCTATTCACAGGCACAACAGGATTCAGGACCCGGGCATGCCCAGAGGAGGAACATCTCATGGATCTCGTCCTCGGCAGAGCCTGATTCCGAAAAGGCACACGTCCGGCTCCTTGTCCCACACGGAAGGTGGCAGCCCTGAAAGCTGTTGCTGGTCTTCACCGTCCCCCTGCAGCCTATTCACAGGCACAACAGGATAAGGGACCCGGGCATGCCCAGAGGAGGAACATCTCATGGATCTCTTCCTCGGCAGAGCCTGATTCCGAAAAGGCACACGTCCGGCTCCTTGTCCCACACGGAAGGCGGCAGCCCTGAAAGCTGTTGCTGGTCTTCACCGTCCCCCTGCAGCCTATTCACAGGCACAACAGGATTCGGGACCCGGGCATGCCCAGAGGAGGAACATCTCATGGATCTTGTCCTCGGCAGAGCCTGATTCCGAAAAGGCACACGTCCGGCTCCTTGTCCCACACGGAAGGTGGCAGCCCTGAAAGCTGTTGCTGGTCTTCACCGTCCCCCTGCAGCCTATTCACAGGCACAACAGGATCTGGGACCCGGGCTTGCCCAGAGGAGGAACATCTCATGGATCTCTTCCTCGGCAGAGCCTGATTCCGAAAAGGCACACGTCCGGCTCCTTGTCCCACACGGAAGGTGGCAGCCCTGAAAGCTGTTGCTGGTCTTCACCGTCCCCCTGCAGCCTATTCACAGGCACAACAGGATCTGGGACCCGGGCTTGCCCAGAGGAGGAACATCTCATGGCTCTCGTCCTCGGCAGAGCCTGATTCCGAAAAGGCACACGTCCGGCTCCTTGTCCCACACGGAAGGTGGCAGCCCTGAAAGCTGTTGCTGGTCTTCACCGTCCCCCTGCAGCCTATTCAGAGGCACAACAGGATTCAGGACCCGGGCATGCCCAGAGGAGGAACATCTCATGGATCTCTTCCTCGGCAGAGCCTGATTCCGAAAAGGCACACGTCCGGCTCCTTGTCCCACACGGAAGGCGGCAGCCCTGAAAGCTGTTGCTGGTCTTCACCGTCGCCCTGCAGCCTATTCACAGGCACAACAGGATTCGGGACCCGGGCTTGCCCAGAGGAGGAACATCTCATGGCTCTCGTCCTCGGCAGAGCCTGGTTCCGAAAAGGCACACGTCCGGCTCCTTGTCCCACACGGAAGGTGGCAGCCCTGAAAGCTGTTGCTGGTCTTCACCGTCCCCCTGCAGCATATTCAGAGGTGCAACAGGATCTGGGACCCGGGCTTGCCCAGAGGAGGAACATCTCATGGCTCTCGTCCTCGGCAGAGCCTGGTTCCGAAAAGGCACACGTCCGGCTCCTTGTCCCACACGGAAGGTGGCAGCCCTGAAAGCTGTTGCTGGTCTTCACCGTCCCCCTGCAGCCTATTCACAGGCACAACAGGATTCGGGACCCTGGCATGCCCAGAGGAGGAACATCTCATGGCTCTCGTCCTCGGCAGAGCCTGATTCCGAAAAGGCACACGTCCGGCTCCTTGTCCCACACGGAAGGTGGCAGCCCTGAAAGCTGTTGCTGGTCTTCACCATCCCCCTGCAGCCTATTCACAGGTACAACAGGATCTGGGACCCGGGCTTGCTGAGAGGAGGAACATCTCATGGCTCTCGTCCTCGGCAGAGCCTGATTCCGAAAAGGCACACGTCCGGCTCCTTGTCCCACACGGAAGGTGGCAGCCCTGAAAGCTGTTGCTGGTCTTCACCGTCGCCCTGCAGCCTATTCACAGGCACAACAGGATTCGGGACCCGGGCTTGCCCAGAGGAGGAACATCTCATGGATATTGTCCTCGGCAGAGCCTCTTTCCGAAAAGGCACACGTCCGGCTCCTTGTCCCACACGGAAGGTGGCAGCCCTGAAAGCTGTTGCTGGTCTTCACCGTCCCCCTGCAGCCTATTCAGAGGCACAACAGGATTCGGGACCCTGGCATGCCCAGAGGAGGAACATCTCATGGATCTCGTCCTCGGCAGAGCCTGATTCCGAAAAGGCACACGTCCGGCTCCTTGTCCCACACGGAAGGTGGCAGCCCTGAAAGCTGTTGCTGGTCTTCACCATCCCCCTGCAGCCTATTCACAGGTACAACAGGATCTGGGACCCGGGCTTGCTGAGAGGAGGAACATCTCATGGCTCTCGTCCTCGGCAGAGCCTGATTCCGAAAAGGCACACGTCCGGCTCCTTGTCCCACACGGAAGGTGGCAGCCCTGAAAGCTGTTGCTCGTCTTCACCGTCCCCCTGCAGCCTATTCACAGGCACAACAGGATTCAGGACCCGGGCATGCCCAGAGGAGGAACATCTCATGGCTCTCGTCCTCGGCAGAGCCTCTTTCCGAAAAGGCACACGTCCGGCTCCTTGTCCCACACGGAAGGAGGCAGCCCTGAAAGCTGTTGCTGGTCTTCACCGTCCCCCTGCAGCCTATTCACAGGCACAACAGGATCTGGGACCCGGGTTGCCCAGAGGAGGAACATCTCATGGCTCTCGTCCTCGGCAGAGCCTGGTTCCGAAAAGGCACACGTCCGGCTCCTTGTCCCACACGGAAGGTGGCAGCCCTGAAAGCTGTTGCTGGTCTTCACCGTCCCCCTGCAGCATATTCAGAGGTGCAACAGGATCTGGGACCCGGGCTTGCCCAGAGGAGGAACATCTCATGGCTCTCGTCCTCGGCAGAGCCTGGTTCCGAAAAGGCACACGTCCGGCTCCTTGTCCCACACGGAAGGTGGCAGCCCTGAAAGCTGTTGCTGGTCTTCACCGTCCCCCTGCAGCCTATTCACAGGCACAACAGGATTCAGGACCCTGGCATGCCCAGAGGAGGAACATCTCATGGATCTCGTCTTCTGGCAGAGCCTGATTCCGAAAAGGCACACGTCCGGCTCCTTGTCCCACACGGAAGGTGGCAGCCCTGAAAGCTGTTGCTGGTCTTCACCATCCCCCTGCAGCCTATTCACAGGTACAACAGGATCTGGGACCCGGGCTTGCTGAGAGGAGGAACATCTCATGGCTCTCGTCCTCGGCAGAGCCTGATTCCGAAAAGGCACACGTCCGGCTCCTTGTCCCACACGGAAGGTGGCAGCCCTGAAAGCTGTTGCTGGTCTTCACCGTCACCCTGCAGCCTATTCACAGGCACAACAGGATTCGGGACCCGGGCTTGCCCAGAGGAGGAACATCTCATGGATATTGTCCTCGGCAGAGCCTCTTTCCGAAAAGGCACACGTCCGGCTCCTTGTCCCACACGGAAGGTGGCAGCCCTGAAAGCTGTTGCTGGTCTTCACCGTCCCCCTGCAGCCTATTCAGAGGCACAACAGGATTCGGGACCCTGGCATGCCCAGAGGAGGAACATCTCATGGATCTCGTCCTCGGCAGAGCCTGATTCCGAAAAGGCACACGTCCGGCTCCTTGTCCCACACGGAAGGTGGCAGCCCTGAAAGCTGTTGCTGGTCTTCACCATCCCCCTGCAGCCTATTCACAGGTACAACAGGATCTGGGACCCGGGCTTGCTGAGAGGAGGAACATCTCATGGCTCTCGTCCTCGGCAGAGCCTGATTCCGAAAAGGCACACGTCCGGCTCCTTGTCCCACACGGAAGGTGGCAGCCCTGAAAGCTGTTGCTCGTCTTCACCGTCCCCCTGCAGCCTATTCACAGGCACAACAGGATTCAGGACCCGGGCATGCCCAGAGGAGGAACATCTCATGGATCTCGTCCTCGGCAGAGCCTCTTTCCGAAAAGGCACACGTCCGGCTCCTTGTCCCACACGGAAGGTGGCAGCCCTGAAAGCTGTTGCTGGTCTTCACCGTCCCCCTGCAGCCTATTCACAGGCACAACAGGATCTGGGACCCGGGTTGCCCAGAGGAGGAACATCTCATGGCTCTCGTCCTCGGCAGAGCCTGGTTCCGAAAAGGCACACGTCCGGCTCCTTGTCCCACACGGAAGGTGGCAGCCCTGAAAGCTGTTGCTGGTCTTCACCGTCCCCCTGCAGCCTATTCACAGGCACAACAGGATTCAGGACCCGGGCATGCCCAGAGGAGGAACATCTCATGGATCTCTTCCTCGGCAGAGCCTGATTCCGAAAAGGCACACGTCCGGCTCCTTGTCCCACACGGAAGGTGGCAGCCCTGAAAGCTGTTGCTGGTCTTCACCGTCCCCCTGCAGCCTATTCACAGGCACAACAGGATTCGGGACCCGGGCATGCCCAGAGGAGGAACATCTCATGGATCTCTTCCTCGGCAGAGCCTGATTCCGAAAAGGCACAGGTCCGGCTCCTTGTCCCACACGGAAGGTGGCAGCCCTGAAAGCTGTTGCTGGTCTTCACCGTCCCCCTGCAGCCTATTCACAGGCACAACAGGATCTGGGACCTGGGCTTGCCCAGAGGAGGAACATCTCATGGCTCTCGTCCTCGGCAGAGCCTGATTCCGAAAAGGCACACGTCCGGCTCCTTGTCCCACACGGAAGGTGGCAGCCCTGAAAGCTGTTGCTGGTCTTCACCGTCCCCCTGCAGCCTATTCACAGGCACAACAGGATTCAGGACCCGGGCATGCCCAGAGGAGGAACATCTCATGGATCTCTTCCTCGGCAGAGCCTGATTCCGAAAAGGCACACGTCCGGCTCCTTGTCCCACACGGAAGGCGGCAGCCCTGAAAGCTGTTGCTGGTCTTCACCGTCCCCCTGCAGCCTATTCACAGGCACAACAGGATTCGGGACCCGGGCATGCCCAGAGGAGGAACATCTCATGGATCTTGTCCTCGGCAGAGCCTGATTCCGAAAAGGCACACGTCCGGCTCCTTGTCCCACACGGAAGGTGGCAGCCCTGAAAGCTGTTGCTGGTCTTCACCGTCCCCCTGCAGCCTATTCACAGGTACAACAGGATCTGGGACCCGGGCTTGCCCAGAGGAGGAACATCTCATGGCTCTCGTCCTCGGCAGAGCCTGATTCCGAAAAGGCACACGTCCGGCTCCTTGTCCCACACGGAAGGTGGCAGCCCTGAAAGCTGTTGCTGGTCTTCACCGTCCCCCTGCAGCCTATTCACAGGCACAACAGGATTCGGGACCCGGGCATGCCCAGAGGAGGAACATCTCATGGCTCTCGTCCTCGGCAGAGCCTCTTTCCGAAAAGGCACACGTCCGGCTCCTTGTCCCACACGAAAGGTGGCAGCCCTGAAAGCTGTTGCTGGTCTTCACCGTCCCCCTGCAGCCTATTCACAGGCACAACAGGATCTAGGTCCGGGGCTTGCCCAGAGGAGGAACATCTCATGGCTCTCGTCCTCGGCAGAGCCTGGTTCCGAAAAGGCACACGTCCGGCTCCTTGTCCCACACGGAAGGTGGCAGCCCTGAAAGCTGTTGCTGGTCTTCACCGTCCCCCTGCAGCCTATTCAGAGGCACAACAGGATTCAGGACCCGGGCATGCCCAGAGGAGGAACATCTCATGGATCTCTTCCTCGGCAGAGCCTGATTCCGAAAAGGCACACGTCCGGCTCCTTGTCCCACACGGAAGGTGGCAGCCCTGAAAGCTGTTGCTGGTCTTCACCGTCCCCCTGCAGCCTATTCACAGGCACAACAGGATCTGGGACCCGGGCTTGCCCAGAGGAGGAACATCTCATGGCTCTCGTACTCGGCAGAGCCTGATTCCGAAAAGGCACACGTCCGGCTCCTTGTCCCACACGGAAGGTGGCAGCCCTGAAAGCTGTTGCTGGTCTTCACCGTCCCCCTGCAGCCTATTCACAGGCACAACAGGATACGGGACCCGGGCTTGCCCAGAGGAGGAACATCTCATGGATATTGTCCTCGGCAGAGCCTCTTTCCGAAAAGGCACACGTCCGGCTCCTTGTCCCACACGGAAGGTGGCAGCCCTGAAAGCTGTTGCTGGTCTTCACCGTCCCCCTGCAGCATATTCAGAGGTGCAACAGGATCTGGGACCCGGGCTTGCCCAGAGGAGGAACATCTCATGGCTCTCGTCCTCGGCAGAGCCTGGTTCCGAAAAGGCACACGTCCGGCTCCTTGTCCCACACGGAAGGTGGCAGCCCTGAAAGCTGTTGCTGGTCTTCACCGTCCCCCTGCAGCCTATTCAGAGGCACAACAGGATTCAGGACCCTGGCATGCCCAGAGGAGGAACATCTCATGGATCTCGTCCTCGGCAGAGCCTGATTCCGAAAAGGCACACGTCCGGCTCCTTGTCCCACACGGAAGGTGGCAGCCCTGAAAGCTGTTGCTGGTCTTCACCATCCCCCTGCAGCCTATTCACAGGTACAACAGGATCTGGGACCCGGGCTTGCTGAGAGGAGGAACATCTCATGGCTCTCGTCCTCGGCAGAGCCTCTTTCCGAAAAGGCACACGTCCGGCTCCTTGTCCCACACGGAAGGTGGCAGCCCTGAAAGCTGTTGCTGGTCTTCACCGTCCCCCTGCAGCCTATTCAGAGGCACAACAGGATTCAGGACCCGGGGATGCCCAGAGGAGGAACATCTCATGGATCTCGTCCTCGGCAGAGCCTGTTTCCGATAAGGCACACGTCCGGCTCCTTGTCCCACACGGAAGGTGGCAGCCCTGAAAGCTGTTGCTGGTCTTCACCGTCCCCCTGCAGCCTATTCAGAGGCACAACAGGATTCAGGACCCGGGCATGCCCAGAGGAGGAACATCTCATGGCTCTCGTCCTCGGCAGAGCCTGATTCCGAAAAGGCACAGGTCCGGCTCCTTGTCCCACACGGAAGGTGGCAGCCCTGAAAGCTGTTGCTGGTCTTCACCGTCCCCCTGCAGCCTATTCACAGGCACAACAGGATTCGGGACCCGGGCATGCCCAGAGGAGGAACATCTCATGGCTCTCATCCTCGGCAGAGCCTGATTCCGAAAAGGCACACGTCCGGCTCCTTGTCCCACACGGAAGGTGGCAGCCCTGAAAGCTGTTGCTGGTCTTCACCGTCCCCCTGCAGCCTATTCACAGGCACAACAGGATAAGGGACCCGGGCTTGCCCAGAGGAGGAACATCTCATGGCTCTCGTCCTCGGCAGAGCCTGGTTCCGAAAAGGCACACGTCCGGCTCCTTGTCCCACACGGAAGGTGGCAGCCCTGAAAGCTGTTGCTGGTCTTCACCGTCCCCCTGCAGCCTATTCACAGGCACAACAGGATTCAGGACCCGGGCATGCCCAGAGGAGGAACATCTCATGGATCTCGTCCTCGGCAGAGCCTGATTCCGAAAAGGCACACGTCCGGCTCCTTGTCCCACACGGAAGGTGGCAGCCCTGAAAGCTGTTGCTGGTCTTCACCGTCCCCCTGCAGCCTATTCACAGGCACAACAGGATTCGGGACCCGGGCATGCCCAGAGGAGGAACATCTCATGGATCTCTTCCTCGGCAGAGCCTGATTCCGAAAAGGCACACGTCCGGCTCCTTGTCCCACACGGAAGGCGGCAGCCCTGAAAGCTGTTGCTGGTCTTCACCGTCCCCCTGCAGCCTATTCACAGGCACAACAGGATTCGGGACCCGGGCATGCCCAGAGGAGGAACATCTCATGGATCTTGTCCTCGGCAGAGCCTGATTCCGAAAAGGCACACGTCCGGCTCCTTGTCCCACACGGAAGGTGGCAGCCCTGAAAGCTGTTGCTGGTCTTCACCGTCCCCCTGCAGCCTATTCACAGGTACAACAGGATCTGGGACCCGGGCTTGCCCAGAGGAGGAACATCTCATGGCTCTCGTCCTCGGCAGAGCCTGATTCCGAAAAGGCACACGTCCGGCTCCTTGTCCCACACGGAAGGTGGCAGCCCTGAAAGCTGTTGCTGGTCTTCACCGTCCCCCTGCAGCCTATTCACAGGCACAACAGGATTCGGGACCCGGGCATGCCCAGAGGAGGAACATCTCATGGCTCTCGTCCTCGGCAGAGCCTGGTTCCGAAAAGGCACACGTCCGGCTCCTTGTCCCACACGAAAGGTGGCAGCCCTGAAAGCTGTTGCTGGTCTTCACCGTCCCCCTGCAGCCTATTCACAGGCACAACAGGATCTAGGTCCGGGGCTTGCCCAGAGGAGGAACATCTCATGGCTCTCGTCCTCGGCAGAGCCTGGTTCCGAAAAGGCACACGTCCGGCTCCTTGTCCCACACGGAAGGTGGCAGCCCTGAAAGCTGTTGCTGGTCTTCACCGTCCCCCTGCAGCCTATTCAGAGGCACAACAGGATTCAGGACCCGGGCATGCCCAGAGGAGGAACATCTCATGGATCTCGTCCTCGGCAGAGCCTGATTCCGAAAAGGCACACGTCCGGCTCCTTGTCCCACACGGAAGGTGGCAGCCCTGAAAGCTGTTGCTGGTCTTCACCGTCCCCCTGCAGCCTATTCACAGGCACAACAGGATCTGGGACCCGGGCTTGCCCAGAGGAGGAACATCTCATGGCTCTCGTACTCGGCAGAGCCTGATTCCGAAAAGGCACACGTCCGGCTCCTTGTCCCACACGGAAGGCGGCAGCCCTGAAAGCTGTTGCTGGTCTTCACCGTCCCCCTGCAGCCTATTCACAGGCACAACAGGATTCGGGACCCGGGCTTGCCCAGAGGAGGAACATCTCATGGATATTGTCCTCGGCAGAGCCTCTTTCCGAAAAGGCACACGTCCGGCTCCTTGTCCCACACGGAAGGTGGCAGCCCTGAAAGCTGTTGCTGGTCTTCACCGTCCCCCTGCAGCATATTCAGAGGTGCAACAGGATCTGGGACCCGGGCTTGCCCAGAGGAGGAACATCTCATGGCTCTCGTCCTCGGCAGAGCCTGGTTCCGAAAAGGCACACGTCCGGCTCCTTGTCCCACACGGAAGGTGGCAGCCCTGAAAGCTGTTGCTGGTCTTCACCGTCCCCCTGCAGCCTATTCAGAGGCACAACAGGATTCAGGACCCTGGTATGCCCAGAGGAGGAACATCTCATGGCTCTCGTCCTCGGCAGAGCCTGATTCCGAAAAGGCACAGGTCCGGCTCCTTGTCCCACACGGAAGGTGGCAGCCCTGAAAGCTGTTGCTGGTCTTCACCGTCCCCCTGCAGCCTATTCACAGGCACAACAGGATTCGGGACCCGGGCATGCCCAGAGGAGGAACATCTCATGGCTCTCATCCTCGGCAGAGCCTGATTCCGAAAAGGCACACGTCCGGCTCCTTGTCCCACACGGAAGGTGGCAGCCCTGAAAGCTGTTGCTGGTCTTCACCGTCCCCCTGCAGCCTATTCACAGGCACAACAGGATCTGGGAACCGGGCTTGCCCAGAGGAGGAACATCTCATGGCTCTCGTCCTCGGCAGAGCCTGGTTCCGAAAAGGCACACGTCCGGGCTCCTTGTCCCACACGGAAGGTGGCAGCCCTGAAAGCTGTTGCTGGTCTTCACCGTCCCCCTGCAGCCTATTCACAGGCACAACAGGATTCAGGACCCGGGCATGCCCAGAGGAGGAACATCTCATGGATCTCGTCCTCGGCAGAGCCTGATTCCGAAAAGGCACACGTCCGGCTCCTTGTCCCACACGGAAGGTGGCAGCCCTGAAAGCTGTTGCTGGTCTTCACCGTCCCCCTGCAGCCTATTCACAGGCACAACAGGATTCGGGACCCGGGCATGCCCAGAGGAGGAACATCTCATGGATCTCTTCCTCGGCAGAGCCTGATTCCGTAAAGGCACACGTCCGGCTCCTTGTCCCACACGGAAGGTGGCAGCCCTGAAAGCTGTTGCTGGTCTTCACCGTCCCCCTGCAGCCTATTCACAGGCACAACAGGATCTGGGACCCGGGCTTGCCCAGAGGAGGAACATCTCATGGATCTCTTCCTCGGCAGAGCCTGATTCCGAAAAGGCACACGTCCGGCTCCTTGTCCCACACGGAAGGTGGCAGCCCTGAAAGCTGTTGCTGGTCTTCACCGTCCCCCTGCAGCCTATTCACAGGCACAACAGGATCTGGGACCCGGGCTTGTCCAGAGGAGGAACATCTCATGGCTCTCGTCCTCGGCAGAGCCTGATTCCGAAAAGGCACACGTCCGGCTCCTTGTCCCACACGGAAGGTGGCAGCCCTGAAAGCTGTTGCTGGTCTTCACCGTCCCCCTGCAGCCTATTCACAGGCACAACAGGATTCAGGACCCGGGCATGCCCAGAGGAGGAACATCTCATGGATCTCTTCCTCGGCAGAGCCTGATTCCGAAAAGGCACACGTCCGGCTCCTTGTCCCACACGGAAGGCGGCAGCCCTGAAAGCTGTTGCTGGTCTTCACCGTCCCCCTGCAGCCTATTCACAGGCACAACAGGATTCGGGACCCGGGCTTGCCCAGAGGAGGAACATCTCATGGATATTGTCCTCGGCAGAGCCTCTTTCCGAAAAGGCACACGTCCGGCTCCTTGTCCCACACGGAAGGTGGCAGCCCTGAAAGCTGTTGCTGGTCTTCACCGTCCCCCTGCAGCCTATTCAGAGGCACAACAGGATTCGGGACCCGGGCATGCCCAGAGGAGGAACATCTCATGGATCTCGTCCTCGGCAGAGCCTGTTTCCGATAAGGCACACGTCCGGCTCCTTGTCCCACACGGAAGGTGGCAGCCCTGAAAGCTGTTGCTGGTCTTCACCGTCCCCCTGCAGCCTATTCAGAGGCACAACAGGATTCAGGACCCGGGGATGCCCAGAGGAGGAACATCTCATGGATCTCGTCCTCGGCAGAGCCTGTTTCCGATAAGGCACACGTCCGGCTCCTTGTCCCACACGGAAGGTGGCAGCCCTGAAAGCTGTTGCTGGTCTTCACCGTCCCCCTGCAGCCTATTCACAGGCACAACAGGATTCAGGACCCGGGCATGCCCAGAGGAGGAACATCTCATGGATCTCGTCCTCGGCAGAGCCTGATTCCGAAAAGGCACACGTCCGGCTCCTTGTCCCACACGGAAGGTGGCAGCCCTGAAAGCTGTTGCTGGTCTTCACCGTCCCCCTGCAGCCTATTCACAGGCACAACAGGATTCGGGACCTGGGCATGCCCAGAGGAGGAACATCTCATGGCTCTCGTCCTCGGCAGAGCCTGATTCCGAAAAGGCACACGTCCGGCTCCTTGTCCCACACGGAAGGTGGCAGCCCTGAAAGCTGTTGCTGGTCTTCACCGTCCCCCTGCAGCCTATTCACAGGCACAACAGGATCTGGGACCCGGGCTTGCCCAGAGGAGGAACATCTCATGGCTCTCGTCCTCGGCAGAGCCTGATTCCGAAAAGGCACACGTCCGGCTCCTTGTCCCACACGGAAGGCGGCAGCCCTGAAAGCTGTTGCTGGTCTTCACCGTCCCCCTGCAGCCTATTCACAGGCACAACAGGATTCAGGACCCGGGCTTGCCCAGAGGAGGAACATGTCATGGATCTTGTCCCCGGCAGAGCCTCTTTCCGAAAAGGCACACGTCCGGCTCCTTTTCCCACACGGAAGGTGGCAGCCCTGAAAGCTGTTGCTGGTCTTCACCGTCCCCCTGCAGCATATTCAGAGGTGCAACAGGATCTGGGACCTGGGCTTGCCCAGAGGAGGAACATCTCATGGATCTCGTCCTCGGCAGAGCCTGGTTCCGAAAAGGCACACGTCCGGCTCCTTGTCCCACACGGAAGGTGGCAGCCCTGAAAGCTGTTGCTGGTCTTCACCGTCCCCCTGCAGCCTATTCAGAGGCACAACAGGATTCAGGACCCTGGCATGCCCAGAGGAGGAACATCTCATGGATCTCGTCCTCGGCAGAGCCTGATTCCGAAAAGGCACACGTCCGGCTCCTTGTCCCACACGGAAGGTGGCAGCCCTGAAAGCTGTTGCTGGTCTTCACCATCCCCCTGCAGCCTATTCACAGGTACAACAGGATCTGGGACCCGGGCTTGCTGAGAGGAGGAACATCTCATGGCTCTCGTCCTCGGCAGAGCCTGATTCCGAAAAGGCACACGTCCGGCTCCTTGTCCCACACGGAAGGTGGCAGCCCTGAAAGCTGTTGCTGGTCTTCACCGTCCCCCTGCAGCCTATTCAGAGGCACAACAGGATTCAGGACCCGGGCATGCCCAGAAGAGGAACATCTCATGGATCTCGTCCTCGGCAGAGCCTGTTTCCGAAAAGGCACACGTCCGGCTCCTTGTCCCACACGGAAGGTGGCAGCCCTGAAAGCTGTTGCTGGTCTTCACCGTCCCCCTGCAGCCTATTCAGAGGCACAACAGGATTCAGGACCCGGGCATGCCCAGAGGAGGAACATCTCATGGATCTCTTACTCGGCAGAGCCTGATTCCGAAAAGGCACACGTCCGGCTCCTTGTCCCACACGGAAGGCGGCAGCCCTGAAAGCTGTTGCTGGTCTTCACCGTCCCCCTGCAGCCTATTCACAGGCACAACAGGATTCGGGACCCGGGCTTGCCCAGAGGAGGAACATCTCATGGATATTGTCCTCGGCAGAGCCTCTTTCCGAAAAGGCACACGTCCGGCTCCTTGTCCCACACGGAAGGTGGCAGCCGTGAAAGCTGTTGCTGGTCTTCACCGTCCCCCTGCAGCCTATTCACAGGCACAACAGGATTCAGGACCCTGGCATGCCCAGAGGAGGAACATCTCATGGATCTCGTCCTCGGCAGAGCCTGATTCCGAAAAGGCAAACGTCCGGCTCCTTGTCCCACACGGAAGGTGGCAGCCCTGAAAGCTGTTGCTGGTCTTCACCATCCCCCTGCAGCCTATTCACAGGTACAACAGGATCTGGGACCCGGGCTTGCTGAGAGGAGGAACATCTCATGGCTCTCGTCCTCGGCAGAGCCTGATTCCAAAAAGGCACACGTCCGGCTCCTTGTCCCACACGGAAGGTGGCAGCCCTGAAAGCTGTTGCTGGTCTTCACCGTCCCCCTGCAGCCTATTCAGAGGCACAACAGGATTCAGGACCCGGGCATGCCCAGAGGAGGAACATCTCATGGATCTCGTCCTCGGCAGAGCCTGTTTCCGATAAGGCACACGTCCGGCTCCTTGTCCCACACGGAAGGTGGCAGCCCTGAAAGCTGTTGCTGGTCTTCACCGTCCCCCTGCAGCCTATTCACAGGCACAACAGGATTCGGGACCTGGGCATGCCCAGAGGAGGAACATCTCATGGCTCTCGTCCTCGGCAGAGCCTCTTTCCGAAAAGGCACACGTCCGGCTCCTTGTCCCACACGGAAGGTGGCAGCCCTGAAAGCTGTTGCTGGTCTTCACCGTCCCCCTGCAGCCTATTCACAGGCACAACAGGATCTGGGACCCGGGCCTGCCCAGAGGAGGAACATCTCATGGCTCTCGTCCTCGGCAGAGCCTGATTCCGAAAAGGCACACGTCCGGCTCCTTGTCCCACACGGAAGGCGGCAGCCCTGAAAGCTGGTGCTGGTCTTCACCGTCCCCCTGCAGCCTATTCACAGGCACAACAGGATTCGGGACCCGGGCTTGCCCAGAGGAGGAACATCTCATGGCTCTCGTCCTCGGCAGAGCCTGATTCCGGAAAGGCACACGTCCGGCTCCTTGTCCCACACGGAAGGTGGCAGCCCTGAAAGCTGTTGCTGGTCTTCACCGTCCCCCTGCAGCATATTCAGAGGTGCAACAGGATCTGGGACCTGGGCTTGCCCAGAGGAGGAACATCTCATGGATCTCGTCCTCGGCAGAGCCTGGTTCCTAAAAGGCACACGTCCGGCTCCTTGTCCCACACGGAAGGTGGCAGCCCTGAAAGCTGTTGCTGGTCTTCACCGTCCCCCTGCAGCCTATTCAGAGGCACAACAGGATTCAGGACCCTGGCATGCCCAGAGGAGGAACATCTCATGGATCTCGTCCTCGGCAGAGCCTGATTCCGAAAAGGCACACGTCCGGCTCCTTGTCCCACACGGAAGGTGGCAGCCCTGAAAGCTGTTGCTGGTCTTCACCATCCCCCTGCAGCCTATTCACAGGTACAACAGGATCTGGGACCCGGGCTTGCTGAGAGGAGGAACATCTCATGGCTCTCGTCCTGGGCAGAGCCTGATTCCGAAAAGGCACACGTCCGGCTCCTTGTCCCACACGGAAGGTGGCAGCCCTGAAAGCTGTTGCTGGTCTTCACCGTCCCCCTGCAGCCTATTCAGAGGCACAACAGGATTCAGGACCCGGGCATGCCCAGAGGAGGAACATCTCATGGCTCTCGTCCTCGGCAGAGCCTGGTTCCGAAAAGGCACACGTCCGGCTCCTTGTCCCACACGGAAGGTGGCAGCCCTGAAAGCTGTTGCTGGTCTTCACCGTCCCCCTGCAGCCTATTCAGAGGCACAACAGGATTCAGGACCCGGGCATGCCCAGAGGAGGAACATCTCATGGATCTCGTCCTCGGCAGAGCCTGTTTCCGATAAGGCACACGTCCGGCTCCTTGTCCCACACGGAAGGTGGCAGCCCTGAAAGCTGTTGCTGGTCTTCACCGTCCCCCTGCAGCCTATTCACAGGCACAACAGGATTCAGGACCCGGGCATGCCCAGAGGAGGAACATCTCATGGCTCTCGTCCTCGGCAGAGCCTGATTCCGAAAAGGCACACGTCCGGCTCCTTGTCCCACACGGAAGGTGGCAGCCCTGAAAGCTGTTGCTGGTCTTCACCGTCCCCCTGCAGCCTATTCACAGGCACAACAGGATCTGGGACCCGGGCTTGCCCAGAGGAGGAACATCTCATGGCTCTCGTCCTCGGCAGAGCCTGGTTCCGAAAAGGCACACGTCCGGCTCCTTGTCCCACACGGAAGGTGGCAGCCCTGAAAGCTGTTGCTGGTCTTCACCGTCCCCCTGCAGCCTATTCACAGGCACAACAGGATTCAGGACCCGGGCATGCCCAGAGGAGGAACATCTCATGGCTCTCGTCCTCGGCAAAGCCTGATTCCGAAAAGGCACACGTCCGGCTCCTTGTCCCACACGGAAGGTGGCAGCCCTGAAAGCTGTTGCTGGTCTTCACCGTCCCCCTGCAGCCTATTCACAGGCACAACAGGATTCAGGACCCGGGCATGCCCAGAGGAGGAACATCTCATGGATCTCGTCCTCGGCAGAGCCTGATTCCGAAAAGGCACACGTCCGGCTCCTTGTCCCACACGGAAGGTGGCAGCCCTGAAAGCTGTTGCTGGTCTTCACCGTCCCCCTGCAGCCTATTCACAGGCACAACAGGATTCGGGACCCGGGCATGCCCAGAGGAGGAACATCTCATGGATCTCGTCCTCGGCAGAGCCTGATTCCGAAAAGGCACACGTCCGGCTCCTTGTCCCACACGGAAGGTGGCAGCCCTGAAAGCTGTTGCTGGTCTTCACCGTCCCCCTGCAGCCTATTCACAGGCACAACAGGATCTGGGACCCGGGCTTGCCCAGAGGAGGAACATCTCATGGATCTCTTCCTCGGCAGAGCCTGATTCCGAAAAGGCACACGTCCGGCTCCTTGTCCCACACGGAAGGTGGCAGCCCTGAAAGCTGTTGCTGGTCTTCACCGTCCCCCTGCAGCCTATTCACAGGCACAACAGGATCTGGGACCCGGGCTTGCCCAGAGGAGGAACATCTCATGGCTCTCGTCCTCGGCAGAGCCTGATTCCGAAAAGGCACACGTCCGGCTCCTTGTCCCACACGGAAGGTGGCAGCCCTGAAAGCTGTTGCTGGTCTTCACCATCCCCCTGCAGCCTATTCACAGGTACAACAGGATCTGGGACCCGGGCTTGCTGAGAGGAGGAACATCTCATGGCTCTCGTCCTCGGCAGAGCCTGATTCCGAAAAGGCACACGTCCGGCTCCTTGTCCCACACGGAAGGTGGCAGCCCTGAAAGCTGTTGCTGGTCTTCACCGTCCCCCTGCAGCCTATTCAGAGGCACAACAGGATTCAGGACCCGGGCATGCCCAGAGGAGGAACATCTCATGGATCTCGTCCTCGGCAGAGCCTGTTCCCGATAAGGCACACGTCCGGCTCCTTGTCCCACACGGAAGGTGGCAGCCCTGAAAGCTGTTGCTGGTCTTCACCGTCCCCCTGCAGCCTATTCACAGGCACAACAGGATTCAGGACCCGGGCATGCCCAGAGGAGGAACATCTCATGGCTCTCGTCCTCGGCAGAGCCTGATTCCGAAAAGGCACACGTCCGGCTCCTTGTCCCACACGGAAGGTGGCAGCCCTGAAAGCTGTTGCTGGTCTTCACCGTCCCCCTGCAGCCTATTCACAGGCACAACAGGATTCGGGACCTGGGCATGCCCAGAGGAGGAACATCTCATGGCTCTCGTCCTCGGCAGAGCCTCTTTCCGAAAAGGCACACGTCCGGCTCCTTGTCCCACACGGAAGGTGGCAGCCCTGAAAGCTGTTGCTGGTCTTCACCGTCCCCCTGCAGCCTATTCACAGGCACAACAGGATCTGGGACCCGGGCCTGCCCAGAGGAGGAACATCTCATGGCTCTCGTCCTCGGCAGAGCCTGATTCCGAAAAGGCACACGTCCGGCTCCTTGTCCCACACGGAAGGTGGCAGCCCTGAAAGCTGTTGCTGGTCTTCACCGTCCCCCTGCAGCCTATTCACAGGCACAACAGGATTCGGGACCCGGGCTTGCCCAGAGGAGGAACATGTCATGGATCTTGTCCTCGGCAGAGCCTCTTTCCGAAAAGGCACACGTCCGGCTCCTTGTCCCACACGGAAGGTGGCAGCCCTGAAAGCTGTTGCTGGTCTTCACCGTCCCCCTGCAGCATATTCAGAGGTGCAACAGGATCTGGGACCTGGGCTTGCCCAGAGGAGGAACATCTCATGGATCGCGTCCTCGGCAGAGCCTGGTTCCTAAAAGGCACACGTCCGGCTCCTTGTCCCACACGGAAGGTGGCAGCCCTGAAAGCTGTTGCTGGTCTTCACCGTCCCCCTGCAGCCTATTCACAGGCACAACAGGATTCAGGACCCTGGCATGCCCAGAGGAGGAACATCTCATGGATCTCGTCCTCGGCAGAGCCTGATTCCGAAAAGGCACACGTCCGGCTCCTTGTCCCACACGGAAGGTGGCAGCCCTGAAAGCTGTTGCTGGTCTTCACCATCCCCCTGCAGCCTATTCACAGGTACAACAGGATCTGGGACCCGGGCTTGCTGAGAGGAGGAACATCTCATGGCTCTCGTCCTCGGCAGAGCCTGATTCCGAAAAGGCACACGTCCGGCTCCTTGTCCCACACGGAAGGTGGCAGCCCTGAAAGATGTTGCTGGTCTTCACCGTCCCCCTGCAGCCTATTCAGAGGCACAACAGGATTCAGGACCCGGGCATGCCCAGAGGAGGAACATCTCATGGATCTCGTCCTCGGCAGAGCCTCTTTCCGAAAAGGCACACGTCCGGCTCCTTGTCCCACACGGAAGGTGGCAGCCCTGAAAGCTGTTGCTGGTCTTCACCGTCCCCCTGCAGCCTATTCAGAGGCACAACAGGATTCAGGACCCGGGCATGCCCAGAGGAGGAACATCTCATGGATCTCGTCCTCGGCAGAGCCTGGTTCCGAAAAGGCACACGTCCGGCTCCTTGTACCACACGGAAGGTGGCAGCCCTGAAAGCTGTTGCTGGTCTTCACCGTCCCCCTGCAGCCTATTCAGAGGCACAACAGGATTCAGGACCCGGGCATGCCCAGAGGAGGAACATCTCATGGCTCTCGTCCTCGGCAGAGCCTGATTCCGAAAAGGCACACGTCCGGCTCCTTGTCCCACACGGAAGGTGGCAGCCCTGAAAGCTGTTGCTGGTCTTCACCGTCCCCCTGCAGCCTATTCACAGGCACAACAGGATCTGGGACCCGGGCTTGCCCAGAGGAGGAACATCTCATGGCTCTCGTCCTCGGCAGAGCCTGGTTCCGAAAAGGCACACGTCCGGCTCATTGTCCCACACGGAAGGTGGCAGCCCTGAAAGCTGTTGCTGGTCTTCACCGTCCCCCTGCAGCCTATTCACAGGCACAACAGGATTCAGGACCCGGGCATGCCCAGAGGAGGAACATCTCATGGCTCTCGTCCTCGGCAGAGCCTCTTTCCGAAAAGGCACACGACCGGCTCCTTGTCCCACACGGAAGGTGGCAGCCCTGAAAGCTGTTGCTGGTCTTCACCGTCCCCCTGCAGCCTATTCACAGGCACAACAGGATTCAGGACCCGGGCATGCCCAGAGGAGGAACATCTCATGGATCTCGTCCTCGGCAGAGCCTGATTCCGAAAAGGCACACGTCCGGCTCCTTGTCCCACACGGAAGGCGGCAGCCCTGAAAGCTGTTGCTGGTCTTCACCGTCCCCCTGCAGCCTATTCACAGGCACAACAGGATTCGGGACCCGGGCATGCCCAGAGGAGGAACATCTCATGGATCTCTTCCTCGGCAGAGCCTGATTCCGAAAAGGCACACGTCCGGCTCCTTGTCCCACACGGAAGGTGGCAGCCCTGAAAGCTGTTGCTGGTCTTCACCGTCCCCCTGCAGCCTATTCACAGGCACAACAGGATCTGGGACCCGGGCTTGCCCAGAGGAGGAACATCTCATGGCTCTCGTCCTCGGCAGAGCCTGGTTCCGAAAAGGCACACGTCCGGCTCCTTGTCCCACACGGAAGGTGGCAGCCCTGAAAGCTGTTGCTGGTCTTCACCGTCCCCCTGCAGCCTATTCACAGGCACAACAGGATCTGGGAACCGGGCTTGCCCAGAGGAGGAACATCTCATGGCTCTCGTCCTCGGCAGAGCCTGATTCCGAAAAGGCACACGTCCGGCTCCTTGTCCCACACGGAAGGTGGCAGCCCTGAAAGCTGTTGCTGGTCTTCACCGTCCCCCTGCAGCCTATTCACAGGTACAACAGGATCTGGGACCCGGGCTTGCTGAGAGGAGGAACATCTCATGGCTCTCGTCCTGGGCAGAGCCTGATTCCGAAAAGGCACACGTCCGGCTCCTTGTCCCACACGGAAGGTGGCAGCCCTGAAAGCTGTTGCTGGTCTTCACCGTCCCCCTGCAGCCTATTCAGAGGCACAACAGGATTCAGGACCCGGGCATGCCCAGAGGAGGAACATCTCATGGATCTTGTCCTCGGCAGAGCCTCTTTCCGAAAAGGCACACGTCCGGCTCCTTGTCCCACACGGAAGGTGGCAGCACTGAAAGCTGTTGCTGGTCTTCACCGTCCCCCTGCAGCCTATTCACAGGCACAACAGGATTCGGGACCCGGGCATGCCCAGAGGAGGAACATCTCATGGCTCTCGTCCTCGGCAGAGCCTCTTTCCGAAAAGGCACACGTCCGGCTCCTTGTCCCACACGGAAGGTGGCAGCCCTGAAAGCTGTTGCTGGTCTTCACCGTCCCCCTGCAGCCTATTCACAGGCACAACAGGATCTGGGACCCGGGTTGCCCAGAGGAGGAACATCTCATGGCTCTCGTCCTCGGCAGAGCCTGGTTCCGAAAAGGCACACGTCCGGCTCCTTGTCCCACACGGAAGGTGGCAGCCCTGAAAGCTGTTGCTGGTCTTCACCGTCCCCCTGCAGCCTATTCACAGGCACAACAGGATTCAGGACCCGGGCATGCCCAGAGGAGGAACATCTCATGGCTCTCGTCCTCGGCAAAGCCTGATTCCGAAAAGGCACACGTCCGGCTCCTTGTCCCACACGGAAGGTGGCAGCCCTGAAAGCTGTTGCTGGTCTTCACCGTCCCCCTGCAGCCTATTCACAGGCACAACAGGATTCAGGACCCGGGCATGCCCAGAGGAGGAACATCTCATGGATCTCGTCCTCGGCAGAGCCTGATTCCGAAAAGGCACACGTCCGGCTCCTTGTCCCACACGGAAGGTGGCAGCCCTGAAAGCTGTTGCTGGTCTTCACCGTCCCCCTGCAGCCTATTCACAGGCACAACAGGATTCGGGACCCGGGCATGCCCAGAGGAGGAACATCTCATGGATCTCTTCCTCGGCAGAGCCTGATTCCGAAAAGGCACACGTCCGGCTCCTTGTCCCATACGGAAGGTGGCAGCCCTGAAAGCTGTTGCTGGTCTTCACCGTCCCCCTGCAGCCTATTCACAGGCACAACAGGATCTGGGACCCGGGCTTGCCCAGAGGAGGAACATCTCATGGATCTCTTCCTCGGCAGAGCCTGATTCCGAAAAGGCACACGTCCGGCTCCTTGTCCCACACGGAAGGTGGCAGCCCTGAAAGCTGTTGCTGGTCTTCACCGTCCCCCTGCAGCCTATTCACAGGCACAACAGGATCTGGGAACCGGGCTTGCCCAGAGGAGGAACATCTCATGGCTCTCGTCCTCGGCAGAGCCTGATTCCGAAAAGGCACACGTCCGGCTCCTTGTCCCACACGGAAGGTGGCAGCCCTGAAAGCTGTTGCTGGTCTTCACCGTCCCCCTGCAGCCTATTCACAGGTACAACAGGATCTGGGACCCGGGCTTGCTGAGAGGAGGAACATCTCATGGCTCTCGTCCTGGGCAGAGCCTGATTCCGAAAAGGCACACGTCCGGCTCCTTGTCCCACACGGAAGGTGGCAGCCCTGAAAGCTGTTGCTGGTCTTCACCGTCCCCCTGCAGCCTATTCAGAGGCACAACAGGATTCAGGACCCGGGCATGCCCAGAGGAGGAACATCTCATGGATCTCGTCCTCGGCAGAGCCTGTTTCCGAAAAGGCACACGTCCGGCTCCTTGTCCCACACGGAAGGTGGCAGCCCTGAAAGCTGTTGCTGGTCTTCACCGTCCCCCTGCAGCCTATTCAGAGGCACAACAGGATTCAGGACCCGGGCATGCCCAGAGGAGGAACATCTCATGGCTCTTGTCCTCGGCAGAGCCTGATTCCGAAAAGGCACACGTCCGGCTCCTTGTCCCACACGGAAGGTGGCAGCCCTGAAAGCTGTTGCTGGTCTTCACCGTCCCCCTGCAGCCTATTCAGAGGCACAACAGGATTCGGGACCCGGGCATGCCCAGAGGAGGAACATCTCATGGATCTTGTCCTCGGCAGAGCCTCTTTCCGAAAAGGCACACGTCCGGCTCCTTGTCCCACACGGAAGGTGGCAGCCCTGAAAGCTGTTGCTGGTCTTCACCGTCCCCCTGCAGCCTATTCACAGGCACAACAGGATTCGGGACCCGGGCATGCCCAGAGGAGGAACATCTCATGGCTCTCGTCCTCGGCAGAGCCTGATTCCGAAAAGGCACACGTCCGGCTCCTTGTCCCACACGGAAGGTGGCAGCCCTGAAAGCTGTTGCTGGTCTTCACCGTCCCCCTGCAGCCTATTCACAGGCACAACAGGATCTGGGACCCGGGTTGCCCAGAGGAGGAACATCTCATGGCTCTCGTCCTCGGCAGAGCCTGGTTCCGAAAAGGCACACGTCCGGCTCCTTGTCCCACACGGAAGGTGGCAGCCCTGAAAGCTGTTGCTGGTCTTCACCGTCCCCCTGCAGCCTATTCACAGGCACAACAGGATTCAGTACCCGGGCATGCCCAGAGGAGGAACATCTCATGGATCTCTTCCTCGGCAGAGCCTGATTCCGAAAAGGCACACGTCCGGCTCCTTGTCCCACACGGAAGGTGGCAGCCCTGAAAGCTGTTGCTGGTCTTCACCGTCCCCCTGCAGCCTATTCACAGGCACAACAGGATTCGGGACCCGGGCATGCCCAGAGGAGGAACATCTCATGGATCTCGTCCTCGGCAGAGCCTGATTCTGGAAAGGCACACGTCCGGCTCCTTGTCCCACACGGAAGGTGGCAGCCCTGAAAGCTCTTGCTGGTCTTCACCGTCCCCCTGCAGCCTATTCACAGGCACAACAGGATCTGGGACCCGGGCTTGCCCAGAGGAGGAACATCTCATGGCTCTCGTCCTCGGCAGAGCCTGATTCCGAAAAGGCACACGTCCGGCTCCTTGTCCCACACGGAAGGTGGCAGCCCTGAAAGCTGTTGCTGGTCTTCACCGTCCCCCTGCAGCCTATTCACAGGCACAACAGGATTCAGGACCCGGGCATGCCCAGAGGAGGAACATCTCATGGATCTCGTCCTCGGCAGAGCCTGATTCCGAAAAGGCACACGTCCGGCTCCTTGTCCCACACGGAAGGCGGCAGCCCTGAAAGCTGTTGCTGGTCTTCACCGTCCCCCTGCAGCCTATTCACAGGCACAACAGGATTAGGGACCCGGGCATGCCCAGAGGAGGAACATCTCATGGATCTTGTCCTCGGCAGAGCCTGATTCCGAAAAGGCACACGTCCGGCTCCTTGTCCCACACGGAAGGTGGCAGCCCTGAAAGCTGTTGCTGGTCTTCACCGTCCCCCTGCAGCCTATTCACAGGTACAACAGGATCTGGGACCCGGGCTTGCCCAGAGGAGGAACATCTCATGGCTCTCGTCCTCGGCAGAGCCTGATTCCGAAAAGGCACACGTCCGGCTCCTTGTCCCACACGGAAGGTGGCAGCCCTGAAAGCTGTTGCTGGTCTTCACCGTCCCCCTGCAGCCTATTCACAGGCACAACAGGATTCGGGACCCGGGCATGCCCAGAGGAGGAACATCTCATGGCTCTCGTCCTCGGCAGAGCCTCTTTCCGAAAAGGCACACGTCCGGCTCCTTGTCCCACACGGAAGGCGGCAGCCCTGAAAGCTGTTGCTGGTCTTCACCGTCCCCCTGCAGCCTATTCACAGGCACAACAGGATTCAGGACCCTGGCATGCCCAGAGGAGGAACATCTCATGGATCTCTTCCTCGGCAGAGCCTGATTCCGAAAAGGCACACGTCCGGCTCCTTGTCCCACACGGAAGGTGGCAGCCCTGAAAGCTGTTGCTGGTCTTCACCATCCCCCTGCAGCCTATTCACAGGTACAACAGGATCTGGGACCCGGGCTTGCTGAGAGGAGGAACATCTCATGGCTCTCGTCCTCGGCAGAGCCTGATTCCGAAAAGGCACACGTCCGGCTCCTTGTCCCACATGGAAGGTGGCAGCCCTGAAAGCTGTTGCTGGTCTTCACCGTCCCCCTGCAGCCTATTCAGAGGCACAACAGGATTCAGGACCCGGGCATGCCCAGAGGAGGAACATCTCATGGATCTCGTCCTCGGCAGAGCCTCTTTCCGAAAAGGCACACGTCCGGCTCCTTGTCCCACACGGAAGGTGGCAGCCCTGAAAGCTGTTGCTGGTCTTCACCGTCCCCCTGCAGCCTATTCAGAGGCACAACAGGATTCAGGACCCGGGCATGCCCAGAGGAGGAACATCTCATGGATCTCGTCCTCGGCAGAGCCTGTTTCCGATAAGGCACACGTCCGGCTCCTTGTCCCACACGGAAGGTGGCAGCCCTGAAAGCTGTTGCTGGTCTTCACCGTCCCCCTGCAGCCTATTCAGAGGCACAACAGGATTCAGGACCCGGGCATGCCCAGAGGAGGAACATCTCATGGATCTCTTCCTCGGCAGAGCCTGATTCCGAAAAGGCACACGTCCGGCTCCTTGTCCCACACGGAAGGCGGCAGCCCTGAAAGCTGTTGCTGGTCTTCACCGTCCCCCTGCAGCCTATTCACAGGCACAACAGGATTCGGGACCCGAGCTTGCCCAGAGGAGGAACATCTCATGGATCTCGTCCTCGGCAGAGCCTGATTCTGAAAAGGCACACGTCCGGCTCCTTGTCCCACACGGAAGGTGGCAGCCCTGAAAGCTGTTGCTGGTCTTCACCGTCCCCCTGCAGCCTATTCACAGGCACAACAGGATTCGGGACCCTGGCATGCCCAGAGGAGGAACATCTCATGGATCTCGTCCTCGGCAGAGCCTGATTCCGAAAAGGCACACGTCCGGCTCCTTGTCCCACACGGAAGGTGGCAGCCCTGAAAGCTGTTGCTGGTCTTCACCATCCCCCTGCAGCCTATTCACAGGTACAACAGGATCTGGGACCCGGGCTTGCTGAGAGGAGGAACATCTCATGGCTCTCGTCCTCGGCAGAGCCTGATTCCGAAAAGACACACGTCCGGCTCCTTGTCCCACACGGAAGGTGGCAGCCCTGAAAGCTGTTGCTGGTCTTCACCGTCCCCCTGCAGCCTATTCAGAGGCACAACAGGATTCAGGACCCGGGCATGCCCAGAGGAGGAACATCTCATGGATCTCGTCCTCGGCAGAGCCTGTTTCCGATAAGGCACACGTCCGGCTCCTTGTCCCACACGGAAGGTGGCAGCCCTGAAAGCTGTTGCTGGTCTTCACCGTCCCCCTGCAGCCTATTCAGAGGCACAACAGGATTCAGGACCCGGGCATGCCCAGAGGAGGAACATCTCATGGCTCTCGTCCTCGGCAGAGCCTGATTCCGAAAAGGCACACGTCCGGCTCCTTGTCCCACACGGAAGGTGGCAGCCCTGAAAGCTGTTGCTGGTCTTCACCGTCCCCCTGCAGCCTATTCACAGGCACAACAGGATTCGGGACCTGGGCATGCCCAGAGGAGGAACATCTCATGGCTCTCGTCCTCGGCAGAGCCTCTTTCCGAAAAGGCACACGTCCGGCTCCTTGTCCCACACGGAAGGTGGCAGCCCTGAAAGCTGTTGCTGGTCTTCACCGTCCCCCTGCAGCCTATTCACAGGCACAACAGGATCTGGGACCCGGGCTTGCCCAGAGGAGGAACATCTCATGGCTCTCGTCCTCGGCAGAGCCTGATTCCGAAAAGGCACACGTCCGGCTCCTTGTCCCACACGGAAGGCGGCAGCCCTGAAAGCTGTTGCTGGTCTTCACCGTCCCCCTGCAGCCTATTCACAGGCACAACAGGATTCGGGACCCGGGCTTGCCCAGAGGAGGAACATGTCATGGATCTTGTCCTCGGCAGAGCCTCTTTCCGAAAAGGCACACGTCCGGCTCCTTGTCCCACACGGAAGGTGGCAGCCCTGAAAGCTGTTGCTGGTCTTCACCGTCCCCCTGCAGCATATTCAGAGGTGCAACAGGATCTGGGACCTGGGCTTGCCCAGAGGAGGAACATCTCATGGATCTCGTCCTCGGCAGAGCCTGGTTCCGAAAAGGCACACGTCCGGCTCCTTGTCCCACACGGAAGGTGGCAGCCCTGAAAGCTGTTGCTGGTCTTCACCGTCCCCCTGCAGCCTATTCAGAGGCACAACAGGATTCAGGACCCTGGCATGCCCAGAGGAGGAACATCTCATGGATCTCGTCCTCGGCAGAGCCTGATTCCGAAAAGGCACACGTCCGGCTCCTTGTCCCACACGGAAGGTGGCAGCCCTGAAAGCTGTTGCTGGTCTTCACCATCCCCCTGCAGCCTATTCACAGGTACAACAGGATCTGGGACCCGGGCTTGCTGAGAGGAGGAACATCTCATGGCTCTCGTCCTCGGCAGAGCCTGATTCCGAAAAGGCACACGTCCGGCTCCTTGTCCCACACGGAAGGTGGCAGCCCTGAAAGCTGTTGCTGGTCTTCACCGTCCCCCTGCAGCCTATTCAGAGGCACAACAGGATTCAGGACCCGGGCATGCCCAGAGGAGGAACATCTCATGGCTCTCGTCCTGGGCAGAGCCTGATTCCGAAAAGGCACACGTCCGGCTCCTTGTCCCACACGGAAGGTGGCAGCCCTGAAAGCTGTTGCTGGTCTTCACCGTCCCCCTGCAGCCTATTCAGAGGCACAACAGGATTCAGGACCCGGGCATGCCCAGAGGAGGAACATCTCATGGATCTCGTCCTCGGCAGAGCCTGTTTCCGATAAGGCACACGTCCGGCTCCTTGTCCCACACGGAAGGTGGCAGCCCTGAAAGCTGTTGCTGGTCTTCACCGTCCCCCTGCAGCCTATTCAGAGGCACAACAGGATTCAGGACCCGGGCATGCCCAGAGGAGGAACATCTCATGGCTCTCGTCCTCGGCAGAGCCTGATTCCGAAAAGGCACACGTCCGGCTCCTTGTCCCACACGGAAGGTGGCAGCCCTGAAAGCTGTTGCTGGTCTTCACCGTCCCCCTGCAGCCTATTCACAGGCACAACAGGATCTGGGACCCGGGCTTGCCCAGAGGAGGAACATCTCATGGCTCTCGTCCTCGGCAGAGCCTGGTTCCGAAAAGGCACACGTCCGGCTCCTTGTCCCACACGGAAGGTGGCAGCCCTGAAAGCTGTTGCTGGTCTTCACCGTCCCCCTGCAGCCTATTCACAGGCACAACAGGATTCAGGACGCGGGCATGCCCAGAGGAGGAACATCTCATGGCTCTCGTCCTCGGCAAAGCCTGATTCCGAAAAGGCACACGTCCGGCTCCTTGTCCCACACGGAAGGTGGCAGCCCTGAAAGCTGTTGCTGGTCTTCACCGTCCCCCTGCAGCCTATTCACAGGCACAACAGTATTCAGGACCCGGGCATGCCCAGAGGAGGAACATCTCATGGCTCTCGTCCTCGGCAGAGCCTGATTCCGAAAAGGCACACGTCCGGCTCCTTGTCCCACACGGAAGGTGGCAGCCCTGAAAGCTGTTGCTGGTCTTCACCGTCCCCCTGCAGCCTATTCACAGGCACAACAGGATTCGGGACCCGGGCATGCCCAGAGGAGGAACATCTCATGGATCTCTTCCTCGGCAGAGCCTGATTCCGAAAAGGCACACGTCCGGCTCCTTGTCCCACACGGAAGGTGGCAGCCCTGAAAGCTGTTGCTGGTCTTCACCGTCCCCCTGCAGCCTATTCAGAGGCACAACAGGATTCAGGACCCGGGCATGCCCAGAGGAGGAACATCTCATGGCTCTCGTCCTCGGCAGAGCCTGATTCCGAAAAGGCACACGTCCGGCTCCTTGTCCCACACGGAAGGTGGCAGCCCTGAAAGCTGTTGCTGGTCTTCACCGTCCCCCTGCAGCCTATTCACAGGCACAACAGGATTCGGGACCTGGGCATGCCCAGAGGAGGAACATCTCATGGCTCTCGTCCTCGGCAGAGCCTCTTTCCGAAAAGGCACACGTCCGGCTCCTTGTCCCACACGGAAGGTGGCAGCCCTGAAAGCTGTTGCTGGTCTTCACCGTCCCCCTGCAGCCTATTCACAGGCACAACAGGATCTGGGACCCGGGCTTGCCCAGAGGAGGAACATCTCATGGCTCTCGTCCCGGCAGAGCCTGATTCCGAAAAGGCACACGTCCGGCTCCTTGTCCCACACGGAAGGCGGCAGCCCTGAAAGCTGTTGCTGGTCTTCACCGTCCCCCTGCAGCCTATTCACAGGCACAACAGGATTCGGGACCCGGGCTTGCCCAGAGGAGGAACATGTCATGGATCTTGTCCTCGGCAGAGCCTCTTTCCGAAAAGGCACACGTCCGGCTCCTTGTCCCACACGGAAGGTGGCAGCCCTGAAAGCTGTTGCTGGTCTTCACCGTCCCCCTGCAGCATATTCAGAGGTGCAACAGGATCTGGGACCTGGGCTTGCCGAGAGGAGGAACATCTCATGGATCTCGTCCTCGGCAGAGCCTGGTTCCGAAAAGGCACACGTCCGGCTCCTTGTCCCACACGGAAGGTGGCAGCCCTGAAAGCTGTTGCTGGTCTTCACCGTCCCCCTGCAGCCTATTCAGAGGCACAACAGGATTCAGGACCCTGGCATGCCCAGAGGAGGAACATCTCATGGATCTCGTCCTCGGCAGAGCCTGATTCCGAAAAGGCACACGTCCGGCTCCTTGTCCCACACGGAAGGTGGCAGCCCTGAAAGCTGTTGCTGGTCTTCACCATCCCCCTGCAGCCTATTCACAGGTACAACAGGATCTGGGACCCGGGCTTGCTGAGAGGAGGAACATCTCATGGCTCTCGTCCTCGGCAGAGCCTGATTCCGAAAAGGCACACGTCCGGCTCCTTGTCCCACACGGAAGGTGGCAGCCCTGAAAGCTGTTGCTGGTCTTCACCGTCCCCCTGCAGCCTATTCAGAGGCACAACAGGATTCAGGACCCGGGCATGCCCAGAGGAGGAACATCTCATGGCTCTCGTCCTGGGCAGAGCCTGATTCCGAAAAGGCACACGTCCGGCTCCTTGTCCCACACGGAAGGTGGCAGCCCTGAAAGCTGTTGCTGGTCTTCACCGTCCCCCTGCAGCCTATTCACAGGCACAACAGGATTCAGGACCCGGGCATGCCCAGAGGAGGAACATCTCATGGCTCTCGTCCTCGGCAGAGCCTGATTCCGAAAAGGCACACGTCCGGCTCCTTGTCCCACACGGAAGGTGGCAGCCCTGAAAGCTGTTGCTGGTCTTCACCGTCCCCCTGCAGCCTATTCACAGGCACAACAGGATCTGGGACCCGGGCTTGCCCAGAGGAGGAACATCTCATGGCTCTCGTCCTCGGCAGAGCCTGGTTCCGAAAAGGCACACGTCCGGCTCCTTGTCCCACACGGAAGGTGGCAGCCCTGAAAGCTGTTGCTGGTCTTCACCGTCCCCCTGCAGCCTATTCACAGGCACAACAGGATTCAGGACCCGGGCATGCCCAGAGGAGGAACATCTCATGGCTCTCGTCCTCGGCAAAGCCTGATTCCGAAAAGGCACACGTCCGGCTCCTTGTCCCACACGGAAGGTGGCAGCCCTGAAAGCTGTTGCTGGTCTTCACCGTCCCCCTGCAGCCTATTCACAGGCACAACAGGATTCAGGACCCGGGCATGCCCAGAGGAGGAACATCTCATGGCTCTCGTCCTCGGCAGAGCCTGATTCCGAAAAGGCACACGTCCGGCTCCTTGTCCCACACGGAAGGTGGCAGCCCTGAAAGCTGTTGCTGGTCTTCACCGTCCCCCTGCAGCCTATTCACAGGCACAACAGGATTCGGGACCCGGGCATGCCCAGAGGAGGAACATCTCATGGATCTCTTCCTCGGCAGAGCCTGATTCCGAAAAGGCACACGTCCGGCTCCTTGTCCCACACGGAAGGTGGCAGCCCTGAAAGCTGTTGCTGGTCTTCACCGTCCCCCTGCAGCCTATTCACAGGCACAACAGGATCTGGGACACGGGCTTGCCCAGAGGAGGAACATCTCATGGATCTCTTCCTCGGCAGAGCCTGATTCCAAAAAGGCACACGTCCGGCTCCTTGTCCCACACGGAAGGTGGCAGCCCTGAAAGCTGTTGCTGGTCTTCACCGTCCCCCTGCAGCCTATTCACAGGCACAACAGGATCTGGGAACCGGGCTTGCCCAGAGGAGGAACATCTCATGGCTCTCGTCCTGGGCAGAGCCTTATTCCGAAAAGGCACACGTCCGGCTCCTTGTCCCACACGGAAGGTGGCAGCCCTGAAAGCTGTTGCTGGTCTTCACCGTCCCCCTGCAGCCTATTCAGAGGCACAACAGGATTCAGGACCCGGGCATGCCCAGAGGAGGAACATCTCATGGATCTTGTCCTCGGCAGAGCCTCTTTCCGAAAAGGCACACGTCCGGCTGCTTGTCCCACACGGAAGGTGGCAGCACTGAAAGCTGTTGCTGGTCTTCACCGTCCCCCTGCAGCCTATTCACAGGCACAACAGGATTCGGGACCCGGGCATGCCCAGAGGAGGAACATCT
Source organism: Astur gentilis (assembly GCF_929443795.1). Lineage (NCBI taxonomy): Eukaryota > Metazoa > Chordata > Aves > Accipitriformes > Accipitridae > Astur > Astur gentilis. Next base: position 737,218 of record NW_026060857.1, read on the forward strand.
CATGGCTCTCGTCCTCGGCAGAGCCTCTTTCCGAAAAGGCACACGTCCGGCTCCTTGTCCCACACGGAAGGTGGCAGCCCTGAAAGCTGTTGCTGGTCTTCACCGTCCCCCTGCAGCCTATTCACAGGCACAACAGGATCTGGGACCCGGGTTGCCCAGAGGAGGAACATCTCATGGCTCTCGTCCTCGGCAGAGCCTGGTTCCGAAAAGGCACACGTCCGGCTCCTTGTCCCACACGGAAGGTGGCAGCCCTGAAAGCTGTTGCTGGTCTTCACCGTCCCCCTGCAGCCTATTCACAGGCACAACAGGATTCAGGACCCGGGCATGCCCAGAGGAGGAACATCTCATGGCTCTCGTCCTCGGCAAAGCCTGATTCCGAAAAGGCACACGTCCGGCTCCTTGTCCCACACGGAAGGTGGCAGCCCTGAAAGCTGTTGCTGGTCTTCACCGTCCCCCTGCAGCCTATTCACAGGCACAACAGGATTCGGGACCCGGGCTTGCCCAGAGGAGGAACATGTCATGGATCTTGTCCTCGGCAGAGCCTCTTTCCGAAAAGGCACACGTCCGGCTCCTTGTCCCACACGGAAGGTGGCAGCCCTGAAAGCTGTTGCTGGTCTTCACCGTCCCCCTGCAGCATATTCAGAGGTGCAACAGGATCTGGGACCTGGGCTTGCCCAGAGGAGGAACATCTCATGGATCTCGTCCTCGGCAGAGCCTGATTCCGAAAAGGCACACGTCCGGCTCCTTGTCCCATACGGAAGGTGGCAGCCCTGAAAGCTGTTGCTGGTCTTCACCGTCCCCCTGCAGCCTATTCACAGGCACAAGAGGATCTGGGACCCGGGCTTGCCCAGAGGAGGAACATCTCATGGATCTCTTCCTCGGCAGAGCCTGATTCCGAAAAGGCACACGTCCGGCTCCTTGTCCCACACGGAAGGTGGCAGCCCTGAAAGCTGTTGCTGGTCTTCACCGTCCCCCTGCAGCCTATTCACAGGCACAACAGGATCTGGGAACCGGGCTTGCCCAGAGGAGGAACATCTCATGGCTCTCGTCCTCGGCAGAGCCTGATTCCGAAAAGGCACACGTCCGGCTCCTTGTCCCACACGGAAGGTGGCAGCCCTGAAAGCTGTTGCTGGTCTTCACCGTCCCCCTGCAGCCTATTCACAGGTACAACAGGATCTGGGACCCGGGCTTGCTGAGAGGAGGAACATCTCATGGCTCTCGTCCTGGGCAGAGCCTGATTCCGAAAAGGCACACGTCCGGCTCCTTGTCCCACACGGAAGGTGGCAGCCCTGAAAGCTGTTGCTGGTCTTCACCGTCCCCCTGCAGCCTATTCAGAGGCACAACAGGATTCAGGACCCGGGCATGCCCAGAGGAGGAACATCTCATGGATCTCGTCCTCGGCAGAGCCTGTTTCCGAAAAGGCACACGTCCGGCTCCTTGTCCCACACGGAAGGTGGCAGCCCTGAAAGCTGTTGCTGGTCTTCACCGTCCCCCTGCAGCCTATTCACAGGTACAACAGGATCTGGGACCCGGGCTTGCTGAGAGGAGGAACATCTCATGGCTCTCGTCCTGGGCAGAGCCTGATTCCGAAAAGGCACACGTCCGGCTCCTTGTCCCACACGGAAGGTGGCAGCCCTGAAAGCTGTTGCTGGTCTTCACCGTCCCCCTGCAGCCTATTCAGAGGCACAACAGGATTCAGGACCCGGGCATGCCCAGAGGAGGAACATCTCATGGATCTCGTCCTCGGCAGAGCCTGTTTCCGATAAGGCACACGTCCGGCTCCTTGTCCCACACGGAAGGTGGCAGCCCTGAAAGCTGTTGCTGGTCTTCACCGTCCCCCTGCAGCCTATTCAGAGGCACAACAGGATTCAGGACCCGGGCATGCCCAGAGGAGGAACATCTCATGGCTCTCGTCCTCTGCAGAGCCTGATTCCGAAAAGGCACACGTCCGGCTCCTTGTCCCACACGGAAGGTGGCAGCCCTGAAAGCTGTTGCTGGTCTTCACCGTCCCCCTGCAGCCTATTCACAGGCACAACAGGATCTGGGACCCGGGCTTGCCCAGAGGAGGAACATCTCATGGCTCTCGTCCTCGGCAGAGCCTGGTTCCGAAAAGGCACACGTCCGGCTCCTTGTCCCACACGGAAGGTGGCAGCCCTGAAAGCTGTTGCTGGTCTTCACCGTCCCCCTGCAGCCTATTCACAGGCACAACAGGATTCAGGACCCGGGCATGCCCAGAGGAGGAACATCTCATGGCTCTCGTCCTCGGCAAAGCCTGATTCCGAAAAGGCACACGTCCGGCTCCTTGTCCCACACGGAAGGTGGCAGCCCTGAAAGCTGTTGCTGGTCTTCACCGTCCCCCTGCAGCCTATTCACAGGCACAACAGGATTCAGGACCCGGGCATGCCCAGAGGAGGAACATCTCATGGCTCTCGTCCTCGGCAGAGCCTGATTCCGAAAAGGCACACGTCCGGCTCCTTGTCCCACACGGAAGGTGGCAGCCCTGAAAGCTGTTGCTGGTCTTCACCGTCCCCCTGCAGCCTATTCACAGGCACAACAGGATTCGGGACCCGGGCATGCCCAGAGGAGGAACATCTCATGGATCTCTTCCTCGGCAGAGCCTGATTCCGAAAAGGCACACGTCCGGCTCCTTGTCCCACACGGAAGGTGGCAGCCCTGAAAGCTGTTGCTGGTCTTCACCGTCCCCCTGCAGCCTATTCACAGGCACAACAGGATCTGGGACCCGGGCTTGCCCAGAGGAGGAACATCTCATGGATCTCTTCCTCGGCAGAGCCTGATTCCGAAAAGGCACACGTCCGGCTCCTTGTCCCACACGGAAGGTGGCAGCCCTGAAAGCTGTTGCTGGTCTTCACCGTCCCCCTGCAGCCTATTCACAGGCACAACAGGATCTGGGAACCGGGCTTGCCCAGAGGAGGAACATCTCATGGCTCTCGTCCTCGGCAGAGCCTGATTCCGAAAAGGCACACGTCCGGCTCCTTGTCCCACACGGAAGGTGGCAGCCCTGAAAGCTGTTGCTGGTCTTCACCGTCCCCCTGCAGCCTATTCACAGGTACAACAGGATCTGGGACCCGGGCTTGCCCAGAGGAGGAACATCTCATGGCTCTCGTCCTGGGCAGAGCCTGATTCCGAAAAGGCACACGTCCGGCTCCTTGTCCCACACGGAAGGTGGCAGCCCTGAAAGCTGTTGCTGGTCTTCACCGTCCCCCTGCAGCCTATTCAGAGGCACAACAGGATTCAGGACCCGGGCATGCCCAGAGGAGGAACATCTCATGGATCTTGTCCTCGGCAGAGCCTCTTTCCGAAAAGGCACACGTCCGGCTGCTTGTCCCACACGGAAGGTGGCAGCACTGAAAGCTGTTGCTGGTCTTCACCGTCCCCCTGCAGCCTATTCACAGGCACAACAGGATTCGGGACCCGGGCATGCCCAGAGGAGGAACATCTCATGGCTCTCGTCCTCGGCAGAGCCTCTTTCCGAAAAGGCACACGTCCGGCTCCTTGTCCCACACGGAAGGTGGCAGCCCTGAAAGCTGTTGCTGGTCTTCACCGTCCCCCTGCAGCCTATTCACAGGCACAACAGGATCTGGGACCCGGGTTGCCCAGAGGAGGAACATCTCATGGCTCTCGTCCTCGGCAGAGCCTGGTTCCGAAAAGGCACACGTCCGGCTCCTTGTCCCACACGGAAGGTGGCAGCCCTGAAAGCTGTTGCTGGTCTTCACCGTCCCCCTGCAGCCTATTCACAGGCACAACAGGATTCAGGACCCGGGCATGCCCAGAGGAGGAACATCTCATGGCTCTCGTCCTCGGCAAAGCCTGATTCCGAAAAGGCACACGTCCGGCTCCTTGTCCCACACGGAAGGTGGCAGCCCTGAAAGCTGTTGCTGGTCTTCACCGTCCCCCTGCAGCCTATTCAGAGGCACAACAGGATTCAGGACCCGGGCATGCCCAGAGGAGGAACATCTCATGGATCTCGTCCTCGGCAGAGCCTGATTCCGAAAAGGCACACGTCCGGCTCCTTGTCCCACACGGAAGGTGGCAGCCCTGAAAGCTGTTGCTGGTCTTCACCGTCCCCCTGCAGCCTATTCACAGGCACAACAGGATTCGGGACCCGGGCATGCCCAGAGGAGGAACATCTCATGGATCTCTTCCTCAGCAGAGCCTGATTCCGAAAAGGCACACGTCCGGCTTCTTGTCCCATACGGAAGGTGGCAGCCCTGAAAGCTGTTGCTGGTCTTCACCGTCCCCCTGCAGCCTATTCACAGGCACAAGAGGATCTGGGACCCGGGCTTGCCCAGAGGAGGAACATCTCATGGATCTCGTCCTCGGCAGAGCCTGGTTCCGAAAAGGCACACGTCCGGCTCCTTGTCCCACACGGAAGGTGGCAGCCCTGAAAGCTGTTGCTGGTCTTCACCGTCCCCCTGCAGCCTATTCACAGGCACAACAGGATCTGGGAACCGGGCTTGCCCAGAGGAGGAACATCTCATGGCTCTCGTCCTCGGCAGAGCCTGATTCCGAAAAGGCACACGTCCGGCTCCTTGTCCCACACGGAAGGTGGCAGCCCTGAAAGCTGTTGCTGGTCTTCACCGTCCCCCTGCAGCCTATTCACAGGTACAACAGGATCTGGGACCCGGGCTTGCTGAGAGGAGGAACATCTCATGGCTCTCGTCCTGGGCAGAGCCTGATTCCGAAAAGGCACACGTCCGGCTCCTTGTCCCACACGGAAGGTGGCAGCCCTGAAAGCTGTTGCTGGTCTTCACCGTCCCCCTGCAGCCTATTCAGAGGCACAACAGGATTCAGGACCCGGGCATGCCCAGAGGAGGAACATCTCATGGATCTCGTCCTCGGCAGAGCCTGTTTCCGAAAAGGCACACGTCCGGCTCCTTGTCCCACACGGAAGGTGGCAGCCCTGAAAGCTGTTGCTGGTCTTCACCGTCCCCCTGCAGCCTATTCAGAGGCACAACAGGATTCAGGACCCGGGCATGCCCAGAGGAGGAACATCTCATGGCTCTCGTCCTCGGCAGAGCCTGATTCCGAAAAGGCACACGTCCGGCTCCTTGTCCCACACGGAAGGTGGCAGCCCTGAAAGCTGTTGCTGGTCTTCACCGTCCCCCTGCAGCCTATTCAGAGGCACAACAGGATTCGGGACCCGGGCATGCCCAGAGGAGGAACATCTCATGGATCTTGTCCTCGGCAGAGCCTCTTTCCGAAAAGGCACACGTCCGGCTCCTTGTCCCACACGGAAGGTGGCAGCACTGAAAGCTGTTGCTGGTCTTCACCGTCCCCCTGCAGCCTATTCAGAGGCACAACAGGATTCGGGACCCGGGCATGCCCAGAGGAGGAACATCTCATGGCTCTCGTCCTCGGCAGAGCCTCTTTCCGAAAAGGCACACGTCCGGCTCCTTGTCCCACACGGAAGGTGGCAGCCCTGAAAGCTGTTGCTGGTCTTCACCGTCCCCCTGCAGCCTATTCACAGGCACAACAGGATCTGGGACCCGGGTTGCCCAGAGGAGGAACATCTCATGGCTCTCGTCCTCGGCAGAGCCTGGTTCCGAAAACCACACGTCCGGCTCCTTGTCCCACACGGAAGGTGGCAGCCCTGAAAGCTGTTGCTGGTCTTCACCGTCCCCCTGCAGCCTATTCACAGGCACAACAGGATTCAGGACCCGGGCATGCCCAGAGGAGGAACATCTCATGGATCTCTTCCTCGGCAGAGCCTGATTCCGAAAAGGCACACGTCCGGCTCCTTGTCCCACACGGAAGGTGGCAGCCCTGAAAGCTGTTGCTGGTCTTCACCGTCCCCCTGCAGCCTATTCACAGGCACAACAGGATTCGGGACCCGGGCATGCCCAGAGGAGGAACATCTCATGGATCTCTTCCTCGGCAGAGCCTGATTCCGAAAAGGCACACGTCCGGCTCCTTGTCCCACACGGAAGGTGGCAGCCCTGAAAGCTCTTGCTGGTCTTCACCGTCCCCCTGCAGCCTATTCACAGGCACAACAGGATCTGGGACCCGGGCTTGCCCAGAGGAGGAACATCTCATGGCTCTCGTCCTCGGCAGAGCCTGATTCCGAAAAGGCACACGTCCGGCTCCTTGTCCCACACGGAAGGTGGCAGCCCTGAAAGCTCTTGCTGGTCTTCACCGTCCCCCTGCAGCCTATTCAGAGGCACAACAGGATTCAGGACCCGGGCATGCCCAGAGGAGGAACATCTCATGGATCTTGTCCTCGGCAGAGCCTCTTTCCGAAAAGGCACACGTCCGGCTGCTTGTCCCACACGGAAGGTGGCAGCACTGAAAGCTGTTGCTGGTCTTCACCGTCCCCCTGCAGCCTATTCACAGGCACAACAGGATTCGGGACCCGGGCATGCCCAGAGGAGGAACATCTCATGGCTCTCGTCCTCGGCAGAGCCTCTTTCCGAAAAGGCACACGTCCGGCTCCTTGTCCCACACGGAAGGTGGCAGCCCTGAAAGCTGTTGCTGGTCTTCACCGTCCCCCTGCAGCCTATTCACAGGCACAACAGGATCTGGGACCCGGGTTGCCCAGAGGAGGAACATCTCATGGCTCTCGTCCTCGGCAGAGCCTGGTTCCGAAAAGGCACACGTCCGGCTCCTTGTCCCACACGGAAGGTGGCAGCCCTGAAAGCTGTTGCTGGTCTTCACCGTCCCCCTGCAGCCTATTCACAGGCACAACAGGATTCAGGACCCGGGCATGCCCAGAGGAGGAACATCTCATGGCTCTCGTCCTCGGCAAAGCCTGATTCCGAAAAGGCACACGTCCGGCTCCTTGTCCCACACGGAAGGTGGCAGCCCTGAAAGCTGTTGCTGGTCTTCACCGTCCCCCTGCAGCCTATTCAGAGGCACAACAGGATTCAGGACCCGGGCATGCCCAGAGGAGGAACATCTCATGGATCTCGTCCTCGGCAGAGCCTGATTCCGAAAAGGCACACGTCCGGCTCCTTGTCCCACACGGAAGGTGGCAGCCCTGAAAGCTGTTGCTGGTCTTCACCGTCCCCCTGCAGCCTATTCACAGGCACAACAGGATACGGGACCCGGGCATGCCCAGAGGAGGAACATCTCATGGATCTCTTCCTCGGCAGAGCCTGATTCCGAAAAGGCACACGTCCGGCTCCTTGTCCCATACGGAAGGTGGCAGCCCTGAAAGCTGTTGCTGGTCTTCACCGTCCCCCTGCAGCCTATTCACAGGCACAAGAGGATCTGGGACCCGGGCTTGCCCAGAGGAGGAACATCTCATGGATCTCTTCCTCGGCAGAGCCTGATTCCGAAAAGGCACACGTCCGGCTCCTTGTCCCACACGGAAGGTGGCAGCCCTGAAAGCTGTTGCTGGTCTTCACCGTCCCCCTGCAGCCTATTCACAGGCACAACAGGATCTGGGAACCGGGCTTGCCCAGAGGAGGAACATCTCATGGCTCTCGTCCTCGGCAGAGCCTGATTCCGAAAAGGCACACGTCCGGCTCCTTGTCCCACACGGAAGGTGGCAGCCCTGAAAGCTGTTGCTGGTCTTCACCGTCCCCCTGCAGCCTATTCAGAGGTACAACAGGATCTGGGACCCGGGCTTGCTGAGAGGAGGAACATCTCATGGCTCTCGTCCTGGGCAGAGCCTGATTCCGAAAAGGCACACGTCCGGCTCCTTGTCCCACACGGAAGGTGGCAGCCCTGAAAGCTGTTGCTGGTCTTCACCGTCCCCCTGCAGCCTATTCAGAGGCACAACAGGATTCAGGACCCGGGCATGCCCAGAGGAGGAACATCTCATGGATCTCGTCCTCGGCAGAGCCTGTTTCCGAAAAGGCACACGTCCGGCTCCTTGTCCCACACGGAAGGTGGCAGCCCTGAAAGCTGTTGCTGGTCTTCACCGTCCCCCTGCAGCCTATTCAGAGGCACAACAGGATTCAGGACCCGGGCATGCCCAGAGGAGGAACATCTCATGGCTCTCGTCCTCGGCAGAGCCTGATTCCGAAAAGGCACACGTCCGGCTCCTTGTCCCACACGGAAGGTGGCAGCCCTGAAAGCTGTTGCTGGTCTTCACCGTCCCCCTGCAGCCTATTCAGAGGCACAACAGGATTCGGGACCCGGGCATGCCCAGAGGAGGAACATCTCATGGATCTTGTCCTCGGCAGAGCCTCTTTCCGAAAAGGCACACGTCCGGCTCCTTGTCCCACACGGAAGGTGGCAGCACTGAAAGCTGTTGCTGGTCTTCACCGTCCCCCTGCAGCCTATTCACAGGCACAACAGGATCTGGGACCCGGGTTGCCCAGAGGAGGAACATCTCATGGCTCTCGTCCTCGGCAGAGCCTGGTTCCGAAAACCACACGTCCGGCTCCTTGTCCCACACGGAAGGTGGCAGCCCTGAAAGCTGTTGCTGGTCTTCACCGTCCCCCTGCAGCCTATTCACAGGCACAACAGGATTCAGGACCCGGGCATGCCCAGAGGAGGAACATCTCATGGATCTCTTCCTCGGCAGAGCCTGATTCCGAAAAGGCACACGTCCGGCTCCTTGTCCCACACGGAAGGTGGCAGCCCTGAAAGCTGTTGCTGGTCTTCACCGTCCCCCTGCAGCCTATTCACAGGCACAACAGGATTCGGGACCCGGGCATGCCCAGAGGAGGAACATCTCATGGATCTCTTCCTCGGCAGAGCCTGATTCCGAAAAGGCACACGTCCGGCTCCTTGTCCCACACGGAAGGTGGCAGCCCTGAAAGCTCTTGCTGGTCTTCACCGTCCCCCTGCAGCCTATTCACAGGCACAACAGGATCTGGGACCCGGGCTTGCCCAGAGGAGGAACATCTCATGGCTCTCGTCCTCGGCAGAGCCTGATTCCGAAAAGGCACACGTCCGGCTCCTTGTCCCACACGGAAGGTGGCAGCCCTGAAAGCTCTTGCTGGTCTTCACCGTCCCCCTGCAGCCTATTCACAGGCACAACAGGATTCAGGACCCGGGCCTGCCCAGAGGAGGAACATCTCATGGATCTCGTCCTCGGCAGAGCCTGATTCCGAAAAGGCACACGTCCGGATCCTTGTCCCACACGGAAGGCGGCAGCCCTGAAAGCTGTTGCTGGTCTTCACCGTCCCCCTGCAGCCTATTCACAGGCACAACAGGATTCGGGACCCGGGCATGCCCAGAGGAGGAACATCTCATGGATCTTGTCCTCGGCAGAGCCTGATTCCGAAAAGGCACACGTCCGGCTCCTTGTCCCACACGGAAGGTGGCAGCCCTGAAAGCTGTTGCTGGTCTTCACTGTCCCCCTGCAGCCTATTCACAGGCACAACAGGATCTGGGACCCGGGCTTGCCCAGAGGAGGAACATCTCATGGCTCTCGTCCTCGGCAGAGCCTGATTCCGAAAAGGCACACGTCCGGCTCCTTGTCCCACACGGAAGGTGGCAGCCCTGAAAGCTGTTGCTGGTCTTCACCGTCCCCCTGCAGCCTATTCACAGGCACAACAGGATTCGGGACCCGGGCATGCCCAGAGGAGGAACATCTCATGGCTCTCGTCCTCGGCAGAGCCTCTTTCCGAAAAGGCACACGTCCGGCTCCTTGTCCCACACGAAAGGTGGCAGCCCTGAAAGCTGTTGCTGGTCTTCACCATCCCCCTGCAGCATATTCACAGGTACAACAGGATCTGGGACCCGGGCTTGCTGAGAGGAGGAACATCTCATGGATCTCTTCCTCGGCAGAGCCTGATTCCGAAAAGGCACACGTCTGGCTCCTTGTCCCACACGGAAGGTGGCAGCCCTGAAAGCTGTTGCTGGTCTTCACCGTCCCCCTGCAGCCTATTCACAGGCACAACAGGATCTGGGACCCGGGCTTGCCCAGAGGAGGAACATCTCATGGCTCTCGTCCTCGGCAGAGCCTGATTCCGAAAAGGCACACGTCCGGCTCCTTGTCCCACACGGAAGGCGGCAGCCCTGAAAGCTGTTGCTGGTCTTCACCGTCCCCCTGCAGCCTATTCACAGGCACAACAGGATTCGGGACCCGGGCTTGCCCAGAGGAGGAACATCTCATGGATCTTGTCCTCGGCAGAGCCTCTTTCCGAAAAGGCACACGTCCGGCTCCTTGTCCCACACGGAAGGTAGCAGCCCTGAAAGCTGTTGCTGGTCTTCACCGTCCCCCTGCAGCCTATTCACAGGCACAACAGGATCTGGGACCCGGGCTTGCCCAGAGGAGGAACATCTCATGGCTCTCGTCCTCGGCAGAGCCTGGTTCTGAAAAGGCACACGTCCGGCTCCTTGTCCCACACGGAAGGTGGCAGCCCTGAAAGCTGTTGCTGGTCTTCACCGTCCCCCTGCAGCCTATTCACAGGCACAACAGGATTCAGGACCCGGGCATGCCCAGAGGAGGAACATCTCATGGATCTTGTCCTCGGCAGAGCCTGATACCGAAAAGGCACACGTCCGGCTCCTTGTCCCACACGGAAGGCGGCAGCCCTGAAAGCTGTTGCTGGTCTTCACCGTCCCCCTGCAGCCTATTCAGAGGCACAACAGGATTCAGGACCCGGGCATGCCCAGAGGAGGAACATCTCATGGCTCTCGTCCTCGGCAGAGCCTGATTCCGAAAAGGCACACGTCCGGCTCCTTGTCCCACACGGAAGGTGGCAGCCCTGAAAGCTCTTGCTGGTCTTCACCGTCCCCCTGCAGCCTATTCACAGGCACAACAGGATTCAGGACCCGGGCATGCCCAGAGGAGGAACATCTCATGGATCTCGTCCTCGGCAGAGCCTGATTCCGAAAAGGCACACGTCCGGCTCCTTGTCCCACACGGAAGGTGGCAGCCCTGAAAGCTGTTGCTGGTCTTCACCGTCCCCCTGCAGCCTATTCACAGGCACAACAGGATTCGGGACCCGGGCTTGCCCAGAGGAGGAACATCTCATGGCTCTCGTCCTCGGCAGAGCCTCTTTCCGAAAAAGCACACGTCCGGCTCCTTGTCCCACACGGAAGGTGGCAGCCCTGAAAGCTGTTGCTGGTCTTCACCGTCCCCCTGCAGCCTATTCACAGGCACAACAGGATTCGGGACCCGGGCATGCCCAGAGGAGTAACATCTCATGGATCTCGTCCTCGGCAGAGCCTGATTCCAAAAAGGCACACGTTCGGCTCCTTGTCCCACACGGAAGGTGGCAGCCCTGAAAGCTGTTGCTGGTCTTCACCGTCCCCCTGCAGCCTATTCACAGGCACAATAGGATTCGGGACCCGGGCATGCCCAGAGGAGGAACATCTCATGGCTCTCGTCCTCGGCAGAGCCTCTTTCCGAAAAGGCACAAGTCCGACTCCTTGTCCCACACGGAAGGTGGCAGCCCTGAAAGCTGTTGCTGGTCTTCACCGTCCCCCTGCAGCCTATTCACAGGCACAACAGGATCTGGGACCCGGGCTTGCCCAGAGGAGGAACATCTCATGGCTCTCGTCCTCGGCAGAGCCTGGTTCAGAAAAGGCACACGTCCGGCTCCTTGTCCCACACGGAAGGTGGCAGCCCTGAAAGCTGTTGCTGGTCTTCACCGTCCCCCTGCAGCCTATTCAGAGGCAAAACAGGATTCAGGACCCGGGCATGCCCAGAGGAGGAACATCTCATGGATCTCTTCCTCGGCAGAGCCTGATTCCGAAAAGGCACACGTCCGGCTCCTTGTCCCACACGGAAGGTGGCAGCCCTGAAAGCTGTTGCTGGTCTTCACCGTCCCCCTGCAGCCTATTCACAGGCACAACAGGATTCGGGACCCGGGCATGCCCAGAGGAGGAACATCTCATTTATCTCTTCCTCGGCAGAACCTGATTCCGAAAAGGCACACGTCTGGCTCCTTGTCCCACACGGAAGGTGGCAGCCCTGAAAGCTGTTGCTGGTCTTCACCGTCCCCCTGCAGCCTATTCACAGGCACAACAGGATCTGGGACCCGGGCTTGCCCAGAGGAGGAACATCTCATGGATCTCTTCCTCGGCAGAGCCTGGTTCCGAAAAGGCACACGTCCGGCTCCTTGTCCCACACGGAAGGTGGCAGCCCTGAAAGCTGTTGCTGGTCTTCACTGTCCCCCTGCAGCCTATTCACAGGCACAACAGGATTCAGGACCCGGGCATGCCCAGAGGAGGAACATCTCATGGATCTCTTCCTCGGCAGAGCCTGATTCCGAAAAGGCACACGTCCGGCTCCTTGTCCCACACGGAAGGCGGCAGCCCTGAAAGCTGTTGCTGGTCTTCACCGTCCCCCTGCAGCCTATTCACAGGCACAACAGGATTCGGGACCCGGGCTTGCCCAGAGGAGGAACATCTCATGGATCTTGTCCTCGGCAGAGCCTCTTTCCGAAAAGGCACACGTCCGGCTCCTTGTCCCACACGGAAGGTAGCAGCCCTGAAAGCTGTTGCTGGTCTTCACCGTCCCCCTGCAGCATAATCAGAGGTGCAACAGGATCTGGGACCCGGGCTTGCCCAGAGGAGGAACATCTCATGGATCTCGTCCTCGGCAGAGCCTGGTTCCGAAAAGGCACACGTCCGGCTCCTTGTCCCACACGGAAGGTGGCAGCCCTGAAAGCTGTTGCTGGTCTTCACCGTCCCCCTGCAGCCTATTCAGAGGCACAACAGGATTCAGGACCCTGGCATGCCCAGAGGAGGAACATCTCATGGATCTCGTCCTCGGCAGAGCCTGTTTCCGAAAAGGCACACGTCCGGCTCCTTGTCCCACACGGAAGGTGGCAGCCCTGAAAGCTGTTGCTGGTCTTCACCATCCCCCTGCAGCATATTCACAGGTACAACAGGATCTGGGACCCGGGCTTGCCCAGAGGAGGAACATCTCATGGATCTCTTCCTCGGCAGAGCCTGATTCCGAAAAGGCACACGTCTGGCTCCTTGTCCCACACGGAAGGTGGCAGCCCTGAAAGCTGTTGCTGGTCTTCACCGTCCCCCTGCAGCCTATTCACAGGCACAACAGGATCTGGGACCCGGGCTTGCCCAGAGGAGGAACATCTCATGGCTCTCGTCCTCGGCAGAGCCTGATTCCGAAAAGGCACACGTCCGGCTCCTTGTCCCACACGGAAGGCGGCAGACCTGAAAGCTGTTGCTGGTCTTCACCGTCCCCCTGCAGCCTATTCACAGGCACAACAGGATTCGGGACCCGGGCTTGCCCAGAGGAGGAACATCTCATGGATCTTGTCCTCGGCAGAGCCTCTTTCCGAAAAGGCACACGTCCGGCTCCTTGTCCCACACGGAAGGTAGCAGCCCTGAAAGCTGTTGCTGGTCTTCACCGTCCCCCTGCAGCATATTCAGAGGTGCAACAGGATCTGGGACCCGGGCTTGCCCAGAGGAGAACATCTCATGGATCTTGTCCTCGGCAGAGCCTGGTTCCGAAAAGGCACACGTCCGGCTCCTTGTCCCACACGGAAGGTGGCAGCCCTGAAAGCTGTTGCTGGTCTTCACCGTCCCCCTGCAGCCTATTCAGAGGCACAACAGGATTCAGGACCCGGGCATGCCCAGAGGAGGAACATCTCATGGCTCTCGTCCTCGGCAGAGCCTGATTCCGAAAAGGCACACGTCCGGCTCCTTGTCCCACACGGAAGGTGGCAGCCCTGAAAGCTGTTGCTGGTCTTCACCGTCCCCCTGCAGCCTATTCACAGGAACAACAGGATTCGGGACCCGGGCATGCCCAGAGGAGGAACATCTCATGGCTCTTGTCCTCGGCAGAGCCTCTTTCCGAAAAGCCACACGTCCGGCTACTTGTCCCACACGGAAGGTGGCAGCCCTGAAAGCTGTTGCTGGTCTTCACCGTCCCCCTGCAGCCTATTCACAGGCACAACAGGATTCGGGACCCGGGCATGCCCAGAGGAGGAACATATCATTTATCTCTTCCTCGGCAGAACCTGATTCCGAAAAGGCACACGTCTGGCTCCTTGTCCCACACGGAAGGTGGCAGCCCTGAAAGCTGTTGCTGGTCTTCACCGTCCCCCTGCAGCCTATTCACAGGCACAACAGGATCTGGGACCCGGGCTTGCCCAGAGGAGGAACATCTCATGGCTCTCGTCCTCGGCAGAGCCTGATTCCGAAAAGGCACACGTCCGGCTCCTTGTCCCACACGGAAGGCGGCAGCCCTGAAAGCTGTTGCTGGTCTTCACCGTCCCCCTGCAGCCTATTCACAGGCACAACAGGATTCGGGACCCGGGCTTGCCCAGAGGAGGAACATGTCATGGATCTTGTCCTCGGCAGAGCCTCTTTCCGAAAAGGCACACGTCCGGCTCCTTGTCCCACACGGAAGGTGGCAGCCCTGAAAGCTGTTGCTGGTCTTCACCGTCCCCCTGCAGCCTATTCACAGGTACAACAGGATCTGGGACCCGGGCTTGCTGAGAGGAGGAACATCTCATGGCTCTCGTCCTCGGCAGAGCCTCTTTCCGAAAAGGCACACGTCCGGCTCCTTGTCCCACACGGAAGGTGGCAGCCCTGAAAGCTGTTGCTGGTCTTCACCGTCCCCCTGCAGCCTATTCAGAGGCACAACAGGATTCAGGACCCTGGCATGCCCAGAGGAGGAACATCTCATGGATCTCGTCCTCGGCAGAGCCTGATTCCGAAAAGGCACACGTCCGGCTCCTTGTCCCACACGGAAGGTGGCAGCCCTGAAAGCTGTTGCTGGTCTTCACCATCCCCCTGCAGCCTATTCACAGGTACAACAGGATCTGGGACCCGGGCTTGCTGAGAGGAGGAACATCTCATGGCTCTCGTCCTCGGCAGAGCCTGATTCCGAAAAGGCACACGTCCGGCTCCTTGTCCCACACGGAAGGTGGCAGCCCTGAAAGCTGTTGCTGGTCTTCACCGTCCCCCTGCAGCCTATTCAGAGGCACAACAGGATTCAGGACCCGGGCATGCCCAGAGGAGGAACATCTCATGGATCTCGTCCTCGGCAGAGCCTGTTTCCGAAAAGGCACACGTCCGGCTCCTTGTCCCACACGGAAGGTGGCAGCCCTGAAAGCTGTTGCTGGTCTTCACCGTCCCCCTGCAGCCTATTCAGAGGCACAACAGGATTCAGGACCCGGGCATGCCCAGAGGAGGAACATCTCATGGCTCTCGTCCTCGGCAGAGCCTGATTCCGAAAAGGCACACGTCCGGCTCCTTGTCCCACACGGAAGGTGGCAGCCCTGAAAGCTGTTGCTGGTCTTCACCGTCCCCCTGCAGCCTATTCACAGGCACAACAGGATTCGGGACCTGGGCATGCCCAGAGGAGGAACATCTCATGGCTCTCGTCCTCGGCAGAGCCTCTTTCCGAAAAGGCACACGTCCGGCTCCTTGTCCCACACGGAAGGTGGCAGCCCTGAAAGCTGTTGCTGGTCTTCACCGTCCCCCTGCAGCCTATTCACAGGCACAACAGTATCTGGGACCCGGGCTTGCCCAGAGGAGGAACATCTCATGGCTCTCCTCCTCGGCAGAGCCTGGTTCCGAAAAGGCACACGTCCGGCTCCTTGTCCCACACGGAAGGTGGCAGCCCTGAAAGCTGTTGCTGGTCTTCACCGTCCCCCTGCAGCCTATTCACAGGCACAACAGGATTCAGGACCCGGGCATGCCCAGAGGACGAACATCTCATGGCTCTCGTCCTCGGCAGAGCCTGATTCCGAAAAGGCACACGTCCGGCTCCTTGTCCCACACGGAAGGTGGCAGCCCTGAAAGCTGTTGCTGGTCTTCACCGTCCCCCTGCAGCCTATTCACAGGCACAACAGGATTCAGGACCCGGGCATGCCCAGAGGAGGAACATCTCATGGCTCTCGTCCTCGGCAGAGCCTGATTCCGAAAAGGCACACGTCCGGCTCCTTGTCCCACACGGAAGGTGGCAGCCCTGAAAGCTGTTGCTGGTCTTCACCGTCCCCCTGCAGCCTATTCACAGGCACAACAGGATTCGGGACCCGGGCATGCCCAGAGGAGGAACATCTCATGGATCTCTTCCTCGGCAGAGCCTGATTCCGAAAAGGCACACGTCCGGCTCCTTGTCCCACACGGAAGGTGGCAGCCCTGAAAGCTGTTGCTGGTCTTCACCGTCCCCCTGCAGCCTATTCACAGGCACAACAGGATTCAGGACCCGGGCATGCCCAGAGGAGGAACATCTCATGGATCTCTTCCTCGGCAGAGCCTGATTCCGAAAAGGCACACGTCCGGCTCCTTGTCCCACACGGAAGGTGGCAGCCCTGAAAGCTGTTGCTGGTCTTCACCGTCCCCCTGCAGCCTATTCACAGGCACAACAGGATTCGGGACCCGGGCTTGCCCAGAGGAGGAACATCTCATGGATCTTGTCCTCGGCAGAGCCTCTTTCCGAAAAGGCACACGTCCGGCTCCTTGTCCCACACGGAAGGTAGCAGCCCTGAAAGCTGTTGCTGGTCTTCACCGTCCCCCTGCAGCATATTCAGAGTTGCAACAGTATCTGGGACCCGGACTTGCCCAGAGGAGGAACATCTCATGGATCTCGTCCTCGGCAGAGCCTGATTCCGAAAAGGCACACGTCCGGCTCCTTGTCCCACACGGAAGGTGGCAGCCCTGAAAGCTCTTGCTGGTCTTCACCGTCCCCCTGCAGCCTATTCACAGGAACAACAGGATTCGGGACCCGGGCATGCCCAGAGGAGGAACATCTCATGGATCTTGTCCTCGGCAGAGCCTCTTTCCGAAAAGCCACACGTCCGGCTCCTTGTCCCACACGGAAGGTGGCAGCCCTGAAAGCTGTTGCTGGTCTTCACCGTCCCCCTGCAGCCTATTCACAGGCACAACAGGATTCGGGACCCGGGCATGCCCAGAGGAGGAACATCTCATGGCTCTCGTCCTCGGCAGAGCCTCTTTCCGAAAAGGCACACGTCCGGCTCCTTGTCCCACACGGAAGGTGGCAGCCCTGAAAGCTGTTGCTGGTCTTCACCGTCCCCCTGCAGCCTATTCACAGGCACAACAGGATCTGGGACCCGGGCTTGCCCAGAGGAGGAACATCTCATGGCTCTCGTCCTCGGCAGAGCCTGATTCCGAAAAGGCACACGTCCGGCTCCTTGTCCCACACGGAAGGCGGCAGCCCTGAAAGCTGTTGCTGGTCTTCACCGTCCCCCTGCAGCCTATTCACAGGCACAACAGGATTCGGGACCCGGGCTTGCCCAGAGGAGGAACATGTCATGGATCTTGTCCTCGGCAGAGCCTCTTTCCGAAAAGGCACACGTCCGGCTCCTTGTCCCACACGGAAGGTGGCAGCCCTGAAAGCTGTTGCTGGTCTTCACCATCCCCCTGCAGCATATTCAGAGGTGCAACAGGATCTGGGACCCGGGCTTGCTGAGAGGAGGAACATCTCATGGCTCTCGTCCTCGGCAGAGCCTGATTCCGAAAAGGCACACGTCCGGCTCCTTGTCCCACACGGAAGGTGGCAGCCCTGAAAGCTGTTGCTGGTCTTCACCGTCCCCCTGCAGCCTATTCAGAGGCACAACAGGATTCAGGACCCGGGCATGCCCAGAGGAGGAACATCTCATGGATCTCGTCCTCGGCAGAGCCTGTTTCCGAAAAGGCACACGTCCGGCTCCTTGTCCCACACGGAAGGTGGCAGCCCTGAAAGCTGTTGCTGGTCTTCACCGTCCCCCTGCAGCCTATTCAGAGGCACAACAGGATTCAGGACCCGGGCATGCCCAGAGGAGGAACATCTCATGGCTCTCGTCCTCGGCAGAGCCTGATTCCGAAAAGGCACACGTCCGGCTCCTTGTCCCACACGGAAGGTGGCAGCCCTGAAAGCTGTTGCTGGTCTTCACCGTCCCCCTGCAGCCTATTCACAGGCACAACAGGATTCGGGACCTGGGCATGCCCAGAGGAGGAACATCTCATGGCTCTCGTCCTCGGCAGAGCCTCTTTCCGAAAAGGCACACGTCCGGCTCCTTGTCCCACACGGAAGGTGGCAGCCCTGAAAGCTGTTGCTGGTCTTCACCGTCCCCCTGCAGCCTATTCACAGGCACAACAGGATCTGGGACCCGGGCTTGCCCAGAGGAGGAACATCTCATGGATCTCTTCCTCGGCAGAGCCTGATTCCGAAAAGGCACACGTCCGGCTCCTTGTCCCACACGGAAGGTGGCAGCCCTGAAAGCTGTTGCTGGTCTTCACCGTCCCCCTGCAGCCTATTCACAGGCACAACAGGATCTGGGAACTGGGCTTGCCCAGAGGAGGAACATCTCATGGCTCTCGTCCTCGGCAGAGCCTGATTCCGAAAAGGCACACGTCCGGCTCCTTGTTCCACACGGAAGGTGGCAGCCCTGAAAGCTGTTGCTGGTCTTCACCGTCCCCCTGCAGCCTATTCACAGGCACAACAGGATTCAGGACCCGGGCATGCCCAGAGGAGGAACATCTCATGGATCTCTTCCTCGGCAGAGCCTGATTCCGAAAAGGCACACGTCCGGCTCCTTGTCCCACACGGAAGGAGGCAGCCCTGAAAGCTGTTGCTGGTCTTCACCGTCCCCCTGCAGCCTATTCACAGGCACAACAGGATTCGGGACCCGGGCTTGCCCAGAGGAGGAACATCTCATGGATCTTGTCCTCGGCAGAGCCTCTTTCCGAAAAGGCACACGTCCGGCTCCTTGTCCCACACGGAAGGTGGCAGCCCTGAAAGCTGTTGCTGGTCTTCACCGTCCCCCTGCAGCATATTCAGACGTGCAACAGGATCTGGGACCCGGGCTTGCCCAGAGGAGGAACATCTCATGGATCTCGTCCTCGGCAGAGCCTGATTCCGAAAAGGCACACGTCCGGCTCCTTGTCCCACACGGAAGGTGGCAGCCCTGAAAGCTGTTGCTGGTCTTCACCGTCCCCCTGCAGCCTATTCAGAGGCACAACAGGATTCAGGACCCTGGCATGCCCAGATGAGGAACATCTCATGGATCTCGTCCTCGGCAGAGCCTCTTTCCGAAAAGCCACACGTCCGGCTCCTTGTCCCACACGGAAGGTGGCAGCCCTGAAAGCTGTTGCTGGTCTTCACCGTCCCCCTGCAGCCTATTCAGAGGCACAACAGGATTCAGGACCCGGGCATGCCCAGAGGAGGAACATCTCATGGCTCTCGTCCTCGGCAGAGCCTCTTTCCGAAAAGTCACACGTCCGGCTCCTTGTCCCACACGGAAGGTGGCAGCCCTGAAAGCTGTTGCTGGTCTTCACCGTCCCCCTGCAGCCTATTGAGAGGCACAACAGGATTCGGGACCCGGGCATGCCCAGAGGAGGAACATCTCATGGATCTTGTCCTCGGCAGAGCCTCTTTCCGAAAAGGCACACGTCCGGCTCTTTGTCCCACACGGAAGGTGGCAGCCGTGAAAGCTGTTGCTGGTCTTCACCGTCCCCCTGCAGCCTATTCACAGGCACAACAGGATTCGGGACCCGGGCATGCCCAGAGGAGGAACATCTCATGGCTCTCGTCCTCGGCAGAGCCTCTTTCCGAAAAGGCACACGTCCGGCTCCTTGTCCCACACGGAAGGTGGCAGCCCTGAAAGCTGTTGCTGGTCTTCACCGTCCCCCTGCAGCCTATTCACAGGCACAACAGGATCTGGGACCCGGGTTGCCCAGAGGAGGAACATCTCATGGCTCTCGTCCTCGGCAGAGCCTGGTTCCGAAAAGGCACACGTCCGGCTCCTTGTCCCACACGGAAGGTGGCAGCCCTGAAAGCTGTTGCTGGTCTTCACCGTCCCCCTGCAGCCTATTCACAGGCACAACAGGATTCAGGACCCGGGCATGCCCAGAGGAGGAACATCTCATGGATCTCTTCCTCGGCAGAGCCTGATTCCGAAAAGGCACACGTCCGGCTCCTTGTCCCACACGGAAGGTGGCAGCCCTGAAAGCTGTTGCTGGTCTTCACCGTCCCCCTGCAGCCTATTCACAGGCACAACAGGATTCGGGACCCGGGCATGCCCAGAGGAGGAACATCTCATGGCTCTCGTCCTCGGCAGAGCCTCTTTCCGAAAAGGCACACGTCCGGCTCCTTGTCCCACACGAAAGGTGGCAGCCCTGGAAGCTGTTGCTGGTCTTCACCGTCCCCCTGCAGCCTATTCACAGGCACAACAGGATCTGGGACCGGGGGTTGCCCAGAGGAGGAACATCTCATGGCTCTCGTCCTCGGCAGAGCCTGGTTCCGAAAAGGCACACGTCCGGCTCCTTGTCCCACACGGAAGGTGGCAGCCCTGAAAGCTGTTGCTGGTCTTCACCGTCCCCCTGCAGCCTATTCACAGGCACAACAGGATTCCGGACCCGGGCATGCCCAGAGGAGGAACATCTCATGGATCTCTTCCTCGGCAGAGCCTGATTCCGAAAAGGCACACGTCCGGCTCCTTGTCCCACACGGAAGGTGGCAGCCCTGAAAGCTGTTGCTGGTCTTCACCGTCCCCCTGCAGCCTATTCACAGGCACAACAGGATCTGGGACCTGGGCTTGCCCAGAGGAGGAACATCTCATGGCTCTCGTACTCGGCAGAGCCTGATTCCGAAAAGGCACACGTCCGGCTCCTTGTCCCACACGGAAGGCGGCAGCCCTGAAAGCTGTTGCTGGTCTTCACCGTCCCCCTGCAGCCTATTCACAGGCACAACAGGATTCGGGACCCGGGCATGCCCAGAGGAGGGACATCTCATGGATCTTGTCCTCGGCAGAGCCTCTTTCCGAAAAGGCACACGTCCGGCTCCTTGTCCCACACGGAAGGTGGCAGCCCTGAAAGCTGTTGCTGGTCTTCACCGTCCCCCTGCAGCATATTCAGAGGTGCAACAGGATCTGGGACCCGGGCTTGCCCAGAGGAGGAACATCTCATGGCTCTCGTCCTCGGCAGAGCCTGGTTCCGAAAAGGCACACGTCCGGCTCCTTGTCCCACACGGAAGGTGGCAGCCCTGAAAGCTGTTGCTGGTCTTCACCGTCCCCCTGCAGCCTATTCAGAGGCACAACAGGATTCAGGACCCTGGCATGCCCAGAGGAGGAACATCTCATGGCTCTCGTCCTCGGCAGAGCCTGATTCCGAAAAGGCACACGTCCGGCTCCTTGTCCCACACGGAAGGTGGCAGCCCTGAAAGCTGTTGCTGGTCTTCACCGTCCCCCTGCAGCCTATTCAGAGGCACAACAGGATTCAGGACCCGGGCATGCCCAGAGGAGGAACATCTCATGGATCTCGTCCTCGGCAGAGCCTGTTTCCGAAAAGGCACACGTCCGGCTCCTTGTCCCACACGGAAGGTGGCAGCCCTGAAAGCTGTTGCTGGTCTTCACCGTCCCCCTGCAGCCTATTCAGAGGCACAACAGGATTCAGGACCCGGGCATGCCCAGAGGAGGAACATCTCATGGCTCTCGTCCTCGGCAGAGCCTGATTCCGAAAAGGCACAGGTCCGGCTCCTTTTCCCACACGGAAGGTGGCAGCCCTGAAAGCTGTTGCTGGTCTTCACCGTCCCCCTGCAGCCTATTCACAGGCACAACAGGATTCGGGACCCGGGCATGCCCAGAGGAGGAACATCTCATGGCTCTCGTCCTCGGCAGAGCCTGATTCCGAAAAGGCACACGTCCGGCTCCTTGTCCCACACGGAAGGTGGCAGCCCTGAAAGCTGTTGCTGGTCTTCACCGTCCCCCTGCAGCCTATTCACAGGCACAACAGGATCTGGGACCCGGGCTTGCCCAGAGGAGGAACATCTCATGGCTCTCGTCCTCGGCAGAGCCTGGTTCCGAAAAGGCACACGTCCGGCTCCTTGTCCCACACGGAAGGTGGCAGCCCTGAAAGCTGTTGCTGGTCTTCACCGTCCCCCTGCAGCCTATTCACAGGCACAACAGGATTCAGGACCCGGGCATGCCCAGAGGAGGAACATCTCATGGATCTCGTCCTCGGCAGAGCCTGATTCCGAAAAGGCACACGTCCGGCTCCTTGTCCCACACGGAAGGTGGCAGCCCTGAAAGCTGTTGCTGGTCTTCACCGTCCCCCTGCAGCCTATTCACAGGCACAACAGGATTCGGGACCCGGGCATGCCCAGAGGAGGAACATCTCATGGATCTCTTCCTCGGCAGAGCCTGATTCCGAAAAGGCACACGTCCGGCTCCTTGTCCCACACGGAAGGTGGCAGCCCTGAAAGCTGTTGCTGGTCTTCACCGTCCCCCTGCAGCCTATTCACAGGCACAACAGGATCTGGGACCCGGGCTTGCCCAGAGGAGGAACATCTCATGGATCTCTTCCTCGGCAGAGCCTGATTCCGAAAAGGCACACGTCCGGCTCCTTGTCCCACACGGAAGGTGGCAGCCCTGAAAGCTGTTGCTGGTCTTCACCGTCCCCCTGCAGCCTATTCACAGGCACAACAGGATCTGGGACCCGGGCTTGCCCAGAGGAGGAACATCTCATGGCTCTCGTCCTCGGCAGAGCCTGATTCCGAAAAGGCACACGTCCGGCTCCTTGTCCCACACGGAAGGTGGCAGCCCTGAAAGCTGTTGCTGGTCTTCACTGTCCCCCTGCAGCCTATTCAGAGGCACAACAGGATTCAGGACCCGGGCATGCCCAGAGGAGGAACATCTCATGGATCTCTTCCTCGGCAGAGCCTGATTCCGAAAAGGC
Organism: Astur gentilis; assembly: GCF_929443795.1. NCBI lineage: Eukaryota > Metazoa > Chordata > Aves > Accipitriformes > Accipitridae > Astur > Astur gentilis. The sequence continues at coordinate 759,739 of NW_026060857.1, forward strand.
ACACGTCCGGCTCCTTGTCCCACACGGAAGGCGGCAGCCCTGAAAGCTGTTGCTGGTCTTCACCGTCGCCCTGCAGCCTATTCACAGGCACAACAGGATTCGGGACCCGGGCTTGCCCAGAGGAGGAACATCTCATGGATATTGTCCTCGGCAGAGCCTCTTTCCGAAAAGGCACACGTCCGGCTCCTTGTCCCACACGGAAGGTGGCAGCCCTGAAAGCTGTTGCTGGTCTTCACCGTCCCCCTGCAGCCTATTCAGAGGCACAACAGGATTCAGGACCCTGGCATGCCCAGAGGAGGAACATCTCATGGATCTCGTCCTCGGCAGAGCCTGATTCCGAAAAGGCACACGTCCGGCTCCTTGTCCCACACGGAAGGTGGCAGCCCTGAAAGCTGTTGCTGGTCTTCACCGTCCCCCTGCAGCCTATTCACAGGTACAACAGTATCTGGGACCCGGGCTTGCTGAGAGGAGGAACATCTCATGGCTCTCGTCCTCGGCAGAGCCTGATTCCGAAAAGGCACACGTCCGGCTCCTTGTCCCACACGGAAGGTGGCAGCCCTGAAAGCTGTTGCTGGTCTTCACCGTCCCCCTGCAGCCTATTCAGAGGCACAACAGGATTCAGGACCCGGGCATGCCCAGAGGAGGAACATCTCATGGCTCTCGTCCTCGGCAGAGCCTCTTTCCGAAAAGGCACACGTCCGGCTCCTTGTCCCACACGGAAGGTGGCAGCCCTGAAAGCTGTTGCTGGTCTTCACCGTCCCCCTGCAGCCTATTCACAGGCACAACAGGATCTGGGACCCGGGTTGCCCAGAGGAGGAACATCTCATGGCTCTCGTCCTCGGCAGAGCCTGGTTCCGAAAAGGCACACGTCCGGCTCCTTGTCCCACACGGAAGGTGGCAGCCCTGAAAGCTGTTGCTGGTCTTCACCGTCCCCCTGCAGCCTATTCAGAGGCACAACAGGATTCAGGACCCGGGCATGCCCAGAGGAGGAACATCTCATGGATCTCTTCCTCGGCAGAGCCTGATTCCGAAAAGGCACACGTCCGGCTCCTTGTCCCACACGGAAGGTGGCAGCCCTGAAAGCTGTTGCTGGTCTTCACCGTCCCCCTGCAGCCTATTCACAGGCACAACAGGATTCGGGACCCGGGCATGCCCAGAGGAGGAACATCTCATGGATCTCTTCCTCGGCAGAGCCTGATTCCGAAAAGGCACACGTCCGGCTCCTTGTCCCACACGGAAGGTGGCAGCCCTGAAAGCTCTTGCTGGTCTTCACCGTCCCCCTGCAGCCTATTCACAGGCACAACAGGATCTGGGACCTGGGCTTGCCCAGAGGAGGAACATCTCATGGCTCTCGTCCTCGGCAGAGCCTGATTCCGAAAAGGCACACGTCCGGCTCCTTGTCCCACACGGAAGGCGGCAGCCCTGAAAGCTGTTGCTGGTCTTCACCGTCGCCCTGCAGCCTATTCACAGGCACAACAGGATTCGGGACCCGGGCTTGCCCAGAGGAGGAACATCTCATGGATATTGTCCTCGGCAGAGCCTCTTTCCGAAAAGGCACACGTCCGGCTCCTTGTCCCACACGGAAGGTGGCAGCCCTGAAAGCTGTTGCTGGTCTTCACCGTCCCCCTGCAGCCTATTCAGAGGCACAACAGGATTCAGGACCCTGGCATGCCCAGAGGAGGAACATCTCATGGATCTCGTCCTCGGCAGAGCCTGATTCCGAAAAGGCACACGTCCGGCTCCTTGTCCCACACGGAAGGTGGCAGCCCTGAAAGCTCTTGCTGGTCTTCACCGTCCCCCTGCAGCCTATTCACAGGCACAACAGGATTCAGGACCCGGGCATGCCCAGAGGAGGAACATCTCATGGATCTCGTCCTCGGCAGAGCCTGATTCCGAAAAGGCACACGTCCGGCTCCTTGTCCCACACGGAAGGTGGCAGCCCTGAAAGCTGTTGCTGGTCTTCACCGTCCCCCTGCAGCCTATTCACAGGCACAACAGGATTCGGGACCCGGGCATGCCCAGAGGAGGAACATCTCATGGATCTCTTCCTCGGCAGAGCCTGATTCCGAAAAGGCACACGTCCGGCTCCTTGTCCCACACGGAAGGTGGCAGCCCTGAAAGCTGTTGCTGGTCTTCACCGTCCCCCTGCAGCCTATTCACAGGCACAACAGGATCTGGGACCCGGGCTTGCCCAGAGGAGGAACATCTCATGGATCTCTTCCTCGGCAGAGCCTGATTCCGAAAAGGCACACGTCCGGCTCCTTGTCCCACACGGAAGGTGGCAGCCCTGAAAGCTGTTGCTGGTCTTCACCGTCCCCCTGCAGCCTATTCACAGGCACAACAGGATCTGGGACCCGGGCTTGCCCAGAGGAGGAACATCTCATGGATCTCTTCCTCGGCAGAGCCTGATTCCGAAAAGGCACACGTCCGGCTCCTTGTCCCACACGGAAGGCGGCAGCCCTGAAAGCTGTTGCTGGTCTTCACCGTCCCCCTGCAGCCTATTCACAGGCACAACAGGATTCGGGACCCGGGCTTGCCCAGAGGAGGAACATCTCATGGATATTGTCCTCGGCAGAGCCTCTTTCCGAAAAGGCACACGTCCGGCTCCTTGTCCCACACGGAAGGTGGCAGCCCTGAAAGCTGTTGCTGGTCTTCACCGTCCCCCTGCAGCCTATTCAGAGGCACAACAGGATTCAGGACCCTGGCATGCCCAGAGGAGGAACATCTCATGGATCTCGTCCTCGGCAGAGCCTGATTCCGAAAAGGCACACGTCCGGCTCCTTGTCCCACACGGAAGGTGGCAGCCCTGAAAGCTGTTGCTGGTCTTCACCGTCCCCCTGCAGCCTATTCACAGGTACAACAGGATCTGGGACCCGGGCTTGCTGAGAGGAGGAACATCTCATGGCTCTCGTCCTCGGCAGAGCCTGATTCCGAAAAGGCACACGTCCGGCTCCTTGTCCCACACGGAAGGTGGCAGCCCTGAAAGCTGTTGCTGGTCTTCACCGTCCCCCTGCAGCCTATTCACAGGCACAACAGGATTCAGGACCCGGGCATGCCCAGAGGAGGAACATCTCATGGCTCTCGTCCTCGGCAGAGCCTCTTTCCGAAAAGGCACACGTCCGGCTCCTTGTCCCACACGGAAGGTGGCAGCCCTGAAAGCTGTTGCTGGTCTTCACCGTCCCCCTGCAGCCTATTCACAGGCACAACAGGATCTGGGACCCGGGTTGCCCAGAGGAGGAACATCTCATGGCTCTCGTCCTCGGCAGAGCCTGGTTCCGAAAAGGCACACGTCCGGCTCCTTGTCCCACACGGAAGGTGGCAGCCCTGAAAGCTGTTGCTGGTCTTCACCGTCCCCCTGCAGCCTATTCAGAGGCACAACAGGATTCAGGACCCGGGCATGCCCAGAGGAGGAACATCTCATGGATCTCTTCCTCGGCAGAGCCTAATTCCGAAAAGGCACACGTCGGGCTCCTTGTCCCACACGGAAGGTGGCAGCCCTGAAAGCTGTTGCTGGTCTTCACCGTCCCCCTGCAGCCTATTCACAGGCACAACAGGATTCGGGACCCGGGCATGCCCAGAGGAGGAACATCTCATGGATCTCTTCCTCGGCAGAGCCTGATTCCGAAAAGGCACACGTCCGGCTCCTTGTCCCACACGGAAGGTGGCAGCCCTGAAAGCTGTTGCTGGTCTTCACCGTCCCCCTGCAGCCTATTCACAGGTACAACAGGATCTGGGACCCGGGCTTGCTGAGAGGAGGAACATCTCATGGCTCTCGTCCTCGGCAGAGCCTGATTCCGAAAAGGCACACGTCCGGCTCCTTGTCCCACACGGAAGGTGGCAGCCCTGAAAGCTGTTGCTGGTCTTCACCGTCCCCCTGCAGCCTATTCAGAGGCACAACAGGATTCAGGACCCGGGCATGCCCAGAGGAGGAACATCTCATGGCTCTCGTCCTCGGCAGAGCCTCTTTCCGAAAAGGCACACGTCCGGCTCCTTGTCCCACACGGAAGGTGGCAGCCCTGAAAGCTGTTGCTGGTCTTCACCGTCCCCCTGCAGCCTATTCACAGGCACAACAGGATCTGGGACCCGGGTTGCCCAGAGGAGGAACATCTCATGGCTCTCGTCCTCGGCAGAGCCTGGTTCCGAAAAGGCACACGTCCGGCTCCTTGTCCCACACGGAAGGTGGCAGCCCTGAAAGCTGTTGCTGGTCTTCACCTTCCCCCTGCAGCCTATTCAGAGGCACAACAGGATTCAGGACCCGGGCATGCCCAGAGGAGGAACATCTCATGGATCTCTTCCTCGGCAGAGCCTAATTCCGAAAAGGCACACGTCGGGCTCCTTGTCCCACACGGAAGGTGGCAGCCCTGAAAGCTGTTGCTGGTCTTCACCGTCCCCCTGCAGCCTATTCACAGGCACAACAGGATTCGGGACCCGGGCATGCCCAGAGGAGGAACATCTCATGGATCTCTTCCTCGGCAGAGCCTGATTCCGAAAAGGCACACGTCCGGCTCCTTGTCCCACACGGAAGGTGGCAGCCCTGAAAGCTGTTGCTGGTCTTCACCGTCCCCCTGCAGCCTATTCACAGGTACAACAGGATCTGGGACCCGGGCTTGCTGAGAGGAGGAACATCTCATGGCTCTCGTCCTCGGCAGAGCCTGATTCCGAAAAGGCACACGTCCGGCTCCTTGTCCCACACGGAAGGTGGCAGCCCTGAAAGCTGTTGCTGGTCTTCACCGTCCCCCTGCAGCCTATTCAGAGGCACAACAGGATTCAGGACCCGGGCATGCCCAGAGGAGGAACATCTCATGGCTCTCGTCCTCGGCAGAGCCTCTTTCCGAAAAGGCACACGTCCGGCTCCTTGTCCCACACGGAAGGTGGCAGCCCTGAAAGCTGTTGCTGGTCTTCACCGTCCCCCTGCAGCCTATTCACAGGCACAACAGGATCTGGGACCCGGGTTGCCCAGAGGAGGAACATCTCATGGCTCTCGTCCTCGGCAGAGCCTGGTTCCGAAAAGGCACACGTCCGGCTCCTTGTCCCACACGGAAGGTGGCAGCCCTGAAAGCTGTTGCTGGTCTTCACCTTCCCCCTGCAGCCTATTCAGAGGCACAACAGGATTCAGGACCCGGGCATGCCCAGAGGAGGAACATCTCATGGATCTCTTCCTCGGCAGAGCCTGATTCCGAAAAGGCACACGTCCGGCTCCTTGTCCCACACGGAAGGTGGCAGCCCTGAAAGCTGTTGCTGGTCTTCACCGTCCCCCTGCAGCCTATTCACAGGCACAACAGGATTCGGGACCCGGGCATGCCCAGAGGAGGAACATCTCATGGATCTCTTCCTCGGCAGAGCCTGATTCCGAAAAGGCACACGTCCGGCTCCTTGTCCCACACGGAAGGTGGCAGCCCTGAAAGCTCTTGCTGGTCTTCACCGTCCCCCTGCAGCCTATTCACAGGCACAACAGGATCTGGGACCTGGGCTTGCCCAGAGGAGGAACATCTCATGGCTCTCGTCCTCGGCAGAGCCTGATTCCGAAAAGGCACACGTCCGGCTCCTTGTCCCACACGGAAGGTGGCAGCCCTGAAAGCTGTTGCTGGTCTTCACTGTCCCCCTGCAGCCTATTCAGAGGCACAACAGGATTCAGGACCCGGGCATGCCCAGAGGAGGAACATCTCATGGATCTCTTCCTCGGCAGAGCCTGATTCCGAAAAGGCACACGTCCGGCTCCTTGTCCCACACGGAAGGCGGCAGCCCTGAAAGCTGTTGCTGGTCTTCACCGTCCCCCTGCAGCCTATTCACAGGCACAACAGGATTCGGGACCCGGGCTTGCCCAGAGGAGGAACATCTCATGGATATTGTCCTCGGCAGAGCCTCTTTCCGAAAAGGCACACGTCCGGCTCCTTGTCCCACACGGAAGGTGGCAGCCCTGAAAGCTGTTGCTGGTCTTCACCGTCCCCCTGCAGCCTATTCAGAGGCACAACAGGATTCAGGACCCTGGCATGCCCAGAGGAGGAACATCTCATGGATCTCGTCCTCGGCAGAGCCTGATTCCGAAAAGGCACACGTCCGGCTCCTTGTCCCACACGGAAGGTGGCAGCCCTGAAAGCTGTTGCTGGTCTTCACCGTCCCCCTGCAGCCTATTCACAGGTACAACAGGATCTGGGACCCGGGCTTGCTGAGAGGAGGAACATCTCATGGCTCTCGTCCTCGGCAGAGCCTGATTCCGAAAAGGCACACGTCCGGCTCCTTGTCCCACACGGAAGGTGGCAGCCCTGAAAGCTGTTGCTGGTCTTCACCGTCCCCCTGCAGCCTATTCAGAGGCACAACAGGATTCAGGACCCGGGCATGCCCAGAGGAGGAACATCTCATGGCTCTCGTCCTCGGCAGAGCCTCTTTCCGAAAAGGCACACGTCCGGCTCCTTGTCCCACACGGAAGGTGGCAGCCCTGAAAGCTGTTGCTGGTCTTCACCGTCCCCCTGCAGCCTATTCACAGGCACAACAGGATCTGGGACCCGGGTTGCCCAGAGGAGGAACATCTCATGGCTCTCGTCCTCGGCAGAGCCTGGTTCCGAAAAGGCACACGTCCGGCTCCTTGTCCCACACGGAAGGTGGCAGCCCTGAAAGCTGTTGCTGGTCTTCACCGTCCCCCTGCAGCCTATTCAGAGGCACAACAGGATTCAGGACCCGGGCATGCCCAGAGGAGGAACATCTCATGGATCTCTTCCTCGGCAGAGCCTGATTCCGAAAAGGCACACGTCCGGCTCCTTGTCCCACACGGAAGGTGGCAGCCCTGAAAGCTGTTGCTGGTCTTCACCGTCCCCCTGCAGCCTATTCACAGGCACAACAGGATTCGGGACCCGGGCATGCCCAGAGGAGGAACATCTCATGGATCTCTTCCTCGGCAGAGCCTGATTCCGAAAAGGCACACGTCCGGCTCCTTGTCCCACACGGAAGGTGGCAGCCCTGAAAGCTCTTGCTGGTCTTCACCGTCCCCCTGCAGCCTATTCACAGGCACAACAGGATCTGGGACCTGGGCTTGCCCAGAGGAGGAACATCTCATGGCTCTCGTCCTCGGCAGAGCCTGATTCCGAAAAGGCACACGTCCGGCTCCTTGTCCCACACGGAAGGTGGCAGCCCTGAAAGCTGTTGCTGGTCTTCACCGTCCCCCTGCAGCCTATTCACAGGCACAACAGGATTCAGGACCCGGGCATGCCCAGAGGAGGAACATCTCATGGATCTCTTCCTCGGCAGAGCCTGATTCCGAAAAGGCACACGTCCGGCTCCTTGTCCCACACGGAAGGCGGCAGCCCTGAAAGCTGTTGCTGGTCTTCACCGTCCCCCTGCAGCCTATTCACAGGCACAACAGGATTCGGGACCCGGGCATGCCCAGAGGAGGAACATCTCATGGATCTTGTCCTCGGCAGAGCCTGATTCCGAAAAGGCACACGTCCGGCTCCTTGTCCCACACGGAAGGTGGCAGCCCTGAAAGCTGTTGCTGGTCTTCACCGTCCCCCTGCAGCCTATTCACAGGTACAACAGGATCTGGGACCCGGGCTTGCCCAGAGGAGGAACATCTCATGGCTCTCGTCCTCGGCAGAGCCTGATTCCGAAAAGGCACACGTCCGGCTCCTTGTCCCACACGGAAGGTGGCAGCCCTGAAAGCTGTTGCTGGTCTTCACCGTCCCCCTGCAGCCTATTCACAGGCACAACAGGATTCGGGACCCGGGCATGCCCAGAGGAGGAACATCTCATGGCTCTCGTCCTCGGCAGAGCCTCTTTCCGAAAAGGCACACGTCCGGCTCCTTGTCCCACACGAAAGGTGGCAGCCCTGAAAGCTGTTGCTGGTCTTCACCGTCCCCCTGCAGCCTATTCACAGGCACAACAGGATCTGGGACCGGGGCTTGCCCAGAGGAGGAACATCTCATGGCTCTCGTCCTCGGCAGAGCCTGGTTCCGAAAAGGCACACGTCCGGCTCCTTGTCCCACACGGAAGGTGGTAGCCCTGAAAGCTGTTGCTGGTCTTCACCGTCCCCCTGCAGCCTATTCAGAGGCACAACAGGATTCAGGACCCGGGCATGCCCAGAGGAGGAACATCTCATGGATCTCTTCCTCGGCAGAGCCTCATTCCGAAAAGGCACACGTCCGGCTCCTTGTCCCACACGGAAGGTGGCAGCCCTGAAAGCTGTTGCTGGTCTTCACCGTCCCCCTGCAGCCTATTCACAGGCACAACAGGATCTGGGACCCGGGCTTGCCCAGAGGAGGAACATCTCATGGCTCTCGTACTCGGCAGAGCCTGATTCCGAAAAGGCACTCGTCCGGCTCCTTGTCCCACACGGAAGGCGGCAGCCCTGAAAGCTGTTGCTGGTCTTCACCGTCCCCCTGCAGCCTATTCACAGGCACAACAGGATTCGGGACCCGGGCTTGCCCAGAGGAGGAACATCTCATGGATCTTGTCCTCGGCAGAGCCTCTTTCCGAAAAGGCACACGTCCGGCTCCTTGTCCCACACGGAAGGTGGCAGCCCTGAAAGCTGTTGCTGGTCTTCACCGTCCCCCTGCAGCATATTCAGAGGTGCAACAGGATCTGGGACCCGGGCTTGCCCAGAGGAGGAACATCTCATGGCTCTCGTCCTCGGCAGAGCCTGGTTCCGAAAAGGCACACGTCCGGCTCCTTGTCCCACACGGAAGGTGGCAGCCCTGAAAGCTGTTGCTGGTCTTCACCGTCCCCCTGCAGCCTATTCAGAGGCACAACAGGATTCAGGACCCTGGCATGCCCAGAGGAGGAACATCTCATGGATCTTGTCCTCGGCAGAGCCTGATTCCGAAAAGGCACACGTCCGGCTCCTTGTCCCACACGGAAGGTGGCAGCCCTGAAAGCTGTTGCTGGTCTTCACCATCCCCCTGCAGCCTATTCACAGGTACAACAGGATCTGGGACCCGGGCTTGCCCAGAGGAGGAACATCTCATGGCTCTCGTCCTCGGCAGAGCCTGATTCCGAAAAGGCACACGTCCGGCTCCTTGTCCCACACGGAAGGTGGCAGCCCTGAAAGCTGTTGCTGGTCTTCACCGTCCCCCTGCAGCCTATTCAGAGGCACAACAGGATTCAGGACCCGGGCATGCCCAGAGGAGGAACATCTCATGGATCTCGTCCTCGGCAGAGCCTGTTTCCGATAAGGCACACGTCCGGCTCCTTGTCCCACACGGAAGGTGGCAGCCCTGAAAGCTGTTGCTGGTCTTCACCGTCCCCCTGCAGCCTATTCAGAGGCACAACAGGATTCAGGACCCGGGCATGCCCAGAGGAGGAACATCTCATGGCTCTCGTCCTCGGCAGAGCCTGATTCCGAAAAGGCACAGGTCCGGCTCCTTGTCCCACACGGAAGGTGGCAGCCCTGAAAGCTGTTGCTGGTCTTCACCGTCCCCCTGCAGCCTATTCACAGGCACAACAGGATTCGGGACCCGGGCATGCCCAGAGGAGGAACATCTCATGGCTCTCGTCCTCGGCAGAGCCTGATTCCGAAAAGGCACACGTCCGGCTCCTTGTCCCACACGGAAGGTGGCAGCCCTGAAAGCTGTTGCTGGTCTTCACCGTCCCCCTGCAGCCTATTCACAGGCACAACAGGATCTGGGACCCGGGCTTGCCCAGAGGAGGAACATCTCATGGCTCTCGTCCTCGGCAGAGCCTGGTTCCGAAAAGGCACACGTCCGGCTCCTTGTCCCACACGGAAGGTGGCAGCCCTGAAAGCTGTTGCTGGTCTTCACCGTCCCCCTGCAGCCTATTCACAGGCACAACAGGATCTGGGACCCGGGCTTGCCCAGAGGAGGAACATCTCATGGATCTCTTCCTCGGCAGAGCCTGATTCCGAAAAGGCACACGTCCGGCTCCTTGTCCCACACGGAAGGTGGCAGCCCTGAAAGCTGTTGCTGGTCTTCACCGTCCCCCTGCAGCCTATTCACAGGCACAACAGGATCTGGGACCCGGGCTTGCCCAGAGGAGGAACATCTCATGGCTCTCGTCCTCGGCAGAGCCTGATTCCGAAAAGGCACACGTCCGGCTCCTTGTCCCACACGGAAGGTGGCAGCCCTGAAAGCTGTTGCTGGTCTTCACCGTCCCCCTGCAGCCTATTCAGAGGCACAACAGGATTCAGGACCCGGGCATGCCCAGAGGAGGAACATCTCATGGATCTCTTCCTCGGCAGAGCCTGATTCCGAAAAGGCACACGTCCGGCTCCTTGTCCCACACGGAAGGCGGCAGCCCTGTAAGCTGTTGCTGGTCTTCACCGTCCCCCTGCAGCCTATTCACAGGCACAACAGGATTCGGGACCCGGGCTTGCTGAGAGGAGGAACATCTCATGGCTCTCGTCCTCGGCAGAGCCTGATTCCGAAAAGGCACACGTCCGGCTCCTTGTCCCACACGGAAGGTGGCAGCCCTGAAAGCTGTTGCTGGTCTTCACCGTCCCCCTGCAGCCTATTCAGAGGCACAACAGGATTCAGGACCCGGGCATGCCCAGAGGAGGAACATCTCATGGATCTCGTCCTCGGCAGAGCCTGTTTCCGAAAAGGCACACGTCCGGCTCCTTGTCCCACACGGAAGGTGGCAGCCCTGAAAGCTGTTGCTGGTCTTCACCGTCCCCCTGCAGCCTATTCAGAGGCACAACAGGATTCAGGACCCGGGCATGCCCAGAGGAGGAACATCTCATGGCTCTCGTCCTCGGCAGAGCCTGATTCCGAAAAGGCACACGTCCGGCTCCTTGTCCCACACGGAAGGTGGCAGCCCTGAAAGCTGTTGCTGGTCTTCACCGTCCCCCTGCAGCCTATTCACAGGCACAACAGGATTCGGGACCTGGGCATGCCCAGAGGAGGAACATCTCATGGCTCTCGTCCTCGGCAGAGCCTCTTTCCGAAAAGGCACACGTCCGGCTCCTTGTCCCACACGGAAGGTGGCAGCCCTGAAAGCTGTTGCTGGTCTTCACCGTCCCCCTGCAGCCTATTCACAGGCACAACAGGATCTGGGACCCGGGCTTGCCCAGAGGAGGAACATCTCATGGCTCTCGTCCTCGGCAGAGCCTGATTCCGAAAAGGCACACGTCCGGCTCCTTGTCCCACACGGAAGGCGGCAGCCCTGAAAGCTGTTGCTGGTCTTCACCGTCCCCCTGCAGCCTATTCACAGGCACAACAGGATTCAGGACCCGGGCTTGCCCAGAGGAGGAACATCTCATGGATCTTGTCCTCGGCAGAGCCTCTTTCCGAAAAGGCACACGTCCGGCTCCTTGTCCCACACGGAAGGTGGCAGCCCTGAAAGCTGTTGCTGGTCTTCACCGTCCCCCTGCAGCATATTCAGAGGTGCAACAGGATCTGGGACCTGGGCTTGCCCAGAGGAGGAACATCTCATGGATCTCGTCCTCGGCAGAGCCTCTTTCCGAAAAGGCACACGTCCGGCTCCTTGTCCCACACGGAAGGTGGCAGCCCTGAAAGCTCTTGCTGGTCTTCACCGTCCCCCTGCAGCCTATTCAGAGGCACAACAGGATTCAGGACCCTGGCATGCCCAGAGGAGGAACATCTCATGGATCTCGTCCTCGGCAGAGCCTGATTCCGAAAAGGCACACGTCCGGCTCCTTGTCCCACACGGAAGGTGGCAGCCCTGAAAGCTGTTGCTGGTCTTCACCATCCCCCTGCAGCCTATTCACAGGTACAACAGGATCTGGGACCCGGGCTTGCTGAGAGGAGGAACATCTCATGGCTCTCGTCCTCGGCAGAGCCTGATTCCGAAAAGGCACACGTCCGGCTCCTTGTCCCACACGGAAGGTGGCAGCCCTGAAAGCTGTTGCTGGTCTTCACCGTCCCCCTGCAGCCTATTCAGAGGCACAACAGGATTCAGGACCCGGGCATGCCCAGAGGAGGAACATCTCATGGATCTCGTCCTCGGCAGAGCCTGTTTCCGAAAAGGCACACGTCCGGCTCCTTGTCCCACACGGAAGGTGGCAGCCCTGAAAGCTGTTGCTGGTCTTCACCGTCCCCCTGCAGCCTATTCAGAGGCACAACAGGATTCAGGACCCGGGCATGCCCAGAGGAGGAACATCTCATGGATCTTGTCCTCGGCAGAGCCTCTTTCCGAAAAGGCACACGTCCGGCTCCTTGTCCCACACGGAAGGTGGCAGCCCTGAAAGCTGTTGCTCGTCTTCACCGTCCCCCTGCAGCATATTCAGAGGTGCAACAGGATTTGGGACCCGGGCTTGCCCAGAGGAGGAACATCTCATGGCTCTCGTCCTCGGCAGAGCCTGGTTCCGAAAAGGCACACGTCCGGCTCCTTGTCCCACACGGAAGGTGGCAGCCCTGAAAGCTGTTGCTGGTCTTCACCGTCCCCCTGCAGCCTATTCAGAGGCACAACAGGATTCAGGACCCTGGCATGCCCAGAGGAGGAACATCTCATGGATCTCGTCCTCGGCAGAGCCTGATTCCGAAAAGGCACACGTCCGGCTCCTTGTCCCACACGGAAGGTGGCAGCCCTGAAAGCTGTTGCTGGTCTTCACCATCCCCCTGCAGCCTATTCACAGGTACAACAGGATCTGGGACCCGGGCTTGCCCAGAGGAGGAACATCTCATGGCTCTCGTCCTCGGCAGAGCCTGATTCCGAAAAGGCACACGTCCGGCTCCTTGTCCCACACGGAAGGTGGCAGCCCTGAAAGCTGTTGCTGGTCTTCACCGTCCCCCTGCAGCCTATTCAGAGGCACAACAGGATTCAGGACCCGGGCATGCCCAGAGGAGGAACATCTCATGGATCTCGTCCTCGGCAGAGCCTGTTTCCGATAAGGCACACGTCCGGCTCCTTGTCCCACACGGAAGGTGGCAGCCCTGAAAGCTGTTGCTGGTCTTCACCGTCCCCCTGCAGCCTATTCAGAGGCACAACAGGATTCAGGACCCGGGCATGCCCAGAGGAGGAACATCTCATGGCTCTCGTCCTCGGCAGAGCCTGATTCCGAAAAGGCACAGGTCCGGCTCCTTGTCCCACACGGAAGGTGGCAGCCCTGAAAGCTGTTGCTGGTCTTCACCGTCCCCCTGCAGCCTATTCACAGGCACAACAGGATTCGGGACCCGGGCATGCCCAGAGGAGGAACATCTCATGGCTCTCGTCCTCGGCAGAGCCTGATTCCGAAAAGGCACACGTCCGGCTCCTTGTCCCACACGGAAGGTGGCAGCCCTGAAAGCTGTTGCTGGTCTTCACCGTCCCCCTGCAGCCTATTCACAGGCACAACAGGATCTGGGACCCGGGCTTGCCCAGAGGAGGAACATCTCATGGCTCTCGTCCTCGGCAGAGCCTGGTTCCGAAAAGGCACACGTCCGGCTCCTTGTCCCACACGGAAGGTGGCAGCCCTGAAAGCTGTTGCTGGTCTTCACCGTCCCCCTGCAGCCTATTCACAGGCACAACAGGATTCAGGACCCGGGCATGCCCAGAGGAGGAACATCTCATGGATCTCGTCCTCGGCAGAGCCTGATTCCGAAAAGGCACACGTCCGGCTCCTTGTCCCACACGGAAGGTGGCAGCCCTGAAAGCTGTTGCTGGTCTTCACCGTCCCCCTGCAGCCTATTCACAGGCACAACAGGATTCGGGACCCGGGCATGCCCAGAGGAGGAACATCTCATGGATCTCTTCCTCGGCAGAGCCTGATTCCGAAAAGGCACACGTCCGGCTCCTTGTCCCACACGGAAGGTGGCAGCCCTGAAAGCTGTTGCTGGTCTTCACCGTCCCCCTGCAGCCTATTCACAGGCACAACAGGATCTGGGACCCGGGCTTGCCCAGAGGAGGAACATCTCATGGATCTCTTCCTCGGCAGAGCCTGATTCCGAAAAGGCACACGTCCGGCTCCTTGTCCCACACGGAAGGTGGCAGCCCTGAAAGCTGTTGCTGGTCTTCACCGTCCCCCTGCAGCCTATTCACAGGCACAACAGGATCAGGGACCCGGGCTTGCCCAGAGGAGGAACATCTCATGGCTCTCGTCCTCGGCAGAGCCTGATTCCGAAAAGGCACACGTCCGGCTCCTTGTCCCACACGGAAGGTGGCAGCCCTGAAAGCTGTTGCTGGTCTTCACCGTCCCCCTGCAGCCTATTCAGAGGCACAACAGGATTCAGGACCCGGGCATGCCCAGAGGAGGAACATCTCATGGATCTCTTCCTCGGCAGAGCCTGATTCCGAAAAGGCACACGTCCGGCTCCTTGTCCCACACGGAAGGCGGCAGCCCTGAAAGCTGTTGCTGGTCTTCACCGTCCCCCTGCAGCCTATTCACAGGCACAACAGGATTCGGGACCCGGGCTTGCCCAGAGGAGGAACATCTCATGGATATTGTCCTCGGCAGAGCCTCTTTCCGAAAAGGCACACGTCCGGCTCCTTGTCCCACACGGAAGGTGGCAGCCCTGAAAGCTGTTGCTGGTCTTCACCGTCCCCCTGCAGCCTATTCAGAGGCACAACAGGATTCAGGACCCTGGCATGCCCAGAGGAGGAACATCTCATGGATCTCGTCCTCGGCAGAGCCTGATTCCGAAAAGGCACACGTCCGGCTCCTTGTCCCACACGGAAGGTGGCAGCCCTGAAAGCTGTTGCTGGTCTTCACCATCCCCCTGCAGCCTATTCACAGGTACAACAGGATCTGGGACCCGGGCTTGCTGAGAGGAGGAACATCTCATGGCTCTCGTCCTCGGCAGAGCCTGATTCCGAAAAGGCACACGTCCGGCTCCTTGTCCCACACGGAAGGTGGCAGCCCTGAAAGCTGTTGCTGGTCTTCACCGTCCCCCTGCAGCCTATTCAGAGGCACAACAGGATTCAGGACCCGGGCTTGCCCAGAGGAGGAACATCTCATGGATCTTGTCCTTGGCAGAGCCTGTTTCCGATAAGGCACACGTCCGGCTCCTTGTCCCACACGGAAGGTGGCAGCCCTGAAAGCTGTTGCTGGTCTTCACCGTCCCCCTGCAGCCTATTCACAGGCACAACAGGATTCAGGACCCGGGCATGCCCAGAGGAGGAACATCTCATGGCTCTCGTCCTCGGCAGAGCCTGATTCCGAAAAGGCACACGTCCGGCTCCTTGTCCCACACGGAAGGTGGCAGCCCTGAAAGCTGTTGCTGGTCTTCACCGTCCCCCTGCAGCCTATTCACAGGCACAACAGGATTCGGGACCTGGGCATGCCCAGAGGAGGAACATCTCATGGCTCTCGTCCTCGGCAGAGCCTCTTTCCGAAAAGGCACACGTCCGGCTCCTTGTCCCACACGGAAGGTGGCAGCCCTGAAAGCTGTTGCTGGTCTTCACCGTCCCCCTGCAGCCTATTCACAGGCACAACAGGATCTGGGACCCGGGCTTGCCCAGAGGAGGAACATCTCATGGCTCTCGTCCTCGGCAGAGCCTGATTCCGAAAAGGCACACGTCCGGCTCCTTGTCCCACACGGAAGGCGGCAGCCCTGAAAGCTGTTGCTGGTCTTCACCGTCCCCCTGCAGCCTATTCACAGGCACAACAGGATTCGGGACCCGGGCTTGCCCAGAGGAGGAACATCTCATGGATCTCGTCCTCGGCAGAGCCTGATTCCGAAAAGGCACACGTCCGGCTCCTTGTCCCACACGGAAGGCGGCAGCCCTGAAAGCTGTTGCTGGTCTTCACCGTCCCCCTGCAGCCTATTCACAGGCACAACAGGATTCAGGACCCGGGCATGCCCAGAGGAGGAACATCTCATGGATCTTGTCCTCGGCAGAGCCTCTTTCCGAAAAGGCACACGTCCGGCTCCTTGTCCCACACGGAAGGTGGCAGCCCTGAAAGCTGTTGCTGGTCTTCACCGTCCCCCTGCAGCATATTCAGAGGTGCAACAGGATCTGGGACCTGGGCTTGCCCAGAGGAGGAACATCTCATGGATCTCGTCCTCGGCAGAGCCTCTTTCCGAAAAGGCACACGTCCGGCTCCTTGTCCCACACGGAAGGTGGCAGCCCTGAAAGCTCTTGCTGGTCTTCACCGTCCCCCTGCAGCCTATTCAGAGGCACAACAGGATTCAGGACCCTGGCATGCCCAGAGGAGGAACATCTCATGGATCTCGTCCTCGGCAGAGCCTGATTCCGAAAAGGCACACGTCCGGCTCCTTGTCCCACACGGAAGGTGGCAGCCCTGAAAGCTGTTGCTGGTCTTCACCATCCCCCTGCAGCCTATTCACAGGTACAACAGGATCTGGGACCCGGGCTTGCTGAGAGGAGGAACATCTCATGGCTCTCGTCCTCGGCAGAGCCTGATTCCGAAAAGGCACACGTCCGGCTCCTTGTCCCACACGGAAGGTGGCAGCCCTGAAAGCTGTTGCTGGTCTTCACCGTCCCCCTGCAGCCTATTCAGAGGCACAACAGGATTCAGGACCCGGGCATGCCCAGAGGAGGAACATCTCATGGATCTCGTCCTCGGCAGAGCCTGTTTCCGAAAAGGCACACGTCCGGCTCCTTGTCCCACACGGAAGGTGGCAGCCCTGAAAGCTGTTGCTGGTCTTCACCGTCCCCCTGCAGCCTATTCAGAGGCACAACAGGATTCAGGACCCGGGCATGCCCAGAGGAGGAACATCTCATGGATCTTGTCCTCGGCAGAGCCTCTTTCCGAAAAGGCACACGTCCGGCTCCTTGTCCCACACGGAAGGTGGCAGCCCTGAAAGCTGTTGCTCGTCTTCACCGTCCCCCTGCAGCATATTCAGAGGAGCAACAGGATTAGGGACCCGGGCTTGCCCAGAGGAGGAACATCTCATGGCTCTCGTCCTCGGCAGAGCCTGGTTCCGAAAAGGCACACGTCCGGCTCCTTGTCCCACACGGAAGGTGGCAGCCCTGAAAGCTGTTGCTGGTCTTCACCGTCCCCCTGCAGCCTATTCAGAGGCACAACAGGATTCAGGACCCTGGCATGCCCAGAGGAGGAACATCTCATGGATCTCGTCCTCGGCAGAGCCTGATTCCGAAAAGGCACACGTCCGGCTCCTTGTCCCACACGGAAGGTGGCAGCCCTGAAAGCTGTTGCTGGTCTTCACCATCCCCCTGCAGCCTATTCACAGGTACAACAGGATCTGGGACCCGGGCTTGCCCAGAGGAGGAACATCTCATGGCTCTCGTCCTCGGCAGAGCCTGATTCCGAAAAGGCACACGTCCGGCTCCTTGTCCCACACGGAAGGTGGCAGCCCTGAAAGCTGTTGCTGGTCTTCACCGTCCCCCTGCAGCCTATTCAGAGGCACAACAGGATTCAGGACCCGGGCATGCCCAGAGGAGGAACATCTCATGGATCTCGTCCTCGGCAGAGCCTGTTTCCGATAAGGCACACGTCCGGCTCCTTGTCCCACACGGAAGGTGGCAGCCCTGAAAGCTGTTGCTGGTCTTCACCGTCCCCCTGCAGCCTATTCAGAGGCACAACAGGATTCAGGACCCGGGCATGCCCAGAGGAGGAACATCTCATGGCTCTCGTCCTCGGCAGAGCCTGATTCCGAAAAGGCACAGGTCCGGCTCCTTGTCCCACACGGAAGGTGGCAGCCCTGAAAGCTGTTGCTGGTCTTCACCGTCCCCCTGCAGCCTATTCACAGGCACAACAGGATTCGGGACCCGGGCATGCCCAGAGGAGGAACATCTCATGGCTCTCGTCCTCGGCAGAGCCTGATTCCGAAAAGGCACACGTCCGGCTCCTTGTCCCACACGGAAGGTGGCAGCCCTGAAAGCTGTTGCTGGTCTTCACCGTCCCCCTGCAGCCTATTCACAGGCACAACAGGATCTGGGACCCGGGCTTGCCCAGAGGAGGAACATCTCATGGCTCTCGTCCTCGGCAGAGCCTGGTTCCGAAAAGGCACACGTCCGGCTCCTTGTCCCACACGGAAGGTGGCAGCCCTGAAAGCTGTTGCTGGTCTTCACCGTCCCCCTGCAGCCTATTCACAGGCACAACAGGATTCAGGACCCGGGCATGCCCAGAGGAGGAACATCTCATGGATCTCGTCCTCGGCAGAGCCTGATTCCGAAAAGGCACACGTCCGGCTCCTTGTCCCACACGGAAGGTGGCAGCCCTGAAAGCTGTTGCTGGTCTTCACCGTCCCCCTGCAGCCTATTCACAGGCACAACAGGATTCGGGACCCGGGCATGCCCAGAGGAGGAACATCTCATGGATCTCTTCCTCGGCAGAGCCTGATTCCGAAAAGGCACACGTCCGGCTCCTTGTCCCACACGGAAGGTGGCAGCCCTGAAAGCTGTTGCTGGTCTTCACCGTCCCCCTGCAGCCTATTCACAGGCACAACAGGATCTGGGACCCGGGCTTGCCCAGAGGAGGAACATCTCATGGATCTCTTCCTCGGCAGAGCCTGATTCCGAAAAGGCACACGTCCGGCTCCTTGTCCCACACGGAAGGTGGCAGCCCTGAAAGCTGTTGCTGGTCTTCACCGTCCCCCTGCAGCCTATTCACAGGCACAACAGGATCTGGGACCCGGGCTTGCCCAGAGGAGGAACATCTCATGGCTCTCGTCCTCGGCAGAGCCTGATTCCGAAAAGGCACACGTCCGGCTCCTTGTCCCACACGGAAGGTGGCAGCCCTGAAAGCTGTTGCTGGTCTTCACCGTCCCCCTGCAGCCTATTCAGAGGCACAACAGGATTCAGGACCCGGGCATGCCCAGAGGAGGAACATCTCATGGATCTCTTCCTCGGCAGAGCCTGATTCCGAAAAGGCACACGTCCGGCTCCTTGTCCCACACGGAAGGCGGCAGCCCTGAAAGCTGTTGCTGGTCTTCACCGTCCCCCTGCAGCCTATTCACAGGCACAACAGGATTCGGGACCCGGGCTTGCCCAGAGGAGGAACATCTCATGGATATTGTCCTCGGCAGAGCCTCTTTCCGAAAAGGCACACGTCCGGCTCCTTGTCCCACACGGAAGGTGGCAGCCCTGAAAGCTGTTGCTGGTCTTCACCGTCCCCCTGCAGCCTATTCAGAGGCACAACAGGATTCAGGACCCTGGCATGCCCAGAGGAGGAACATCTCATGGATCTCGTCCTCGGCAGAGCCTGATTCCGAAAAGGCACACGTCCGGCTCCTTGTCCCACACGGAAGGTGGCAGCCCTGAAAGCTGTTGCTGGTCTTCACCATCCCCCTGCAGCCTATTCACAGGTACAACAGGATCTGGGACCCGGGCTTGCTGAGAGGAGGAACATCTCATGGCTCTCGTCCTCGGCAGAGCCTGGTTCCGAAAAGGCACACGTCCGGCTCCTTGTCCCACACGGAAGGTGGCAGCCCTGAAAGCTGTTGCTGGTCTTCACCGTCCCCCTGCAGCCTATTCAGAGGCACAACAGGATTCAGGACCCGGGCTTGCCCAGAGGAGGAACATCTCATGGATCTTGTCCTCGGCAGAGCCTGTTTCCGAAAAGGCACACGTCCGGCTCCTTGTCCCACACGGAAGGTGGCAGCCCTGAAAGCTGTTGCTGGTCTTCACCGTCCCCCTGCAGCCTATTCACAGGCACAACAGGATTCAGGACCCGGGCATGCCCAGAGGAGGAACATCTCATGGCTCTCGTCCTCGGCAGAGCCTGATTCCGAAAAGGCACACGTCCGGCTCCTTGTCCCACACGGAAGGTGGCAGCCCTGAAAGCTGTTGCTGGTCTTCACCGTCCCCCTGCAGCCTATTCACAGGCACAACAGGATTCGGGACCTGGGCATGCCCAGAGGAGGAACATCTCATGGCTCTCGTCCTCGGCAGAGCCTCTTTCCGAAAAGGCACACGTCCGGCTCCTTGTCCCACACGGAAGGTGGCAGCCCTGAAAGCTGTTGCTGGTCTTCACCGTCCCCCTGCAGCCTATTCACAGGCACAACAGGATCTGGGACCCGGGCTTGCCCAGAGGAGGAACATCTCATGGCTCTCGTCCTCGGCAGAGCCTGATTCCGAAAAGGCACACGTCCGGCTCCTTGTCCCACACGGAAGGCGGCAGCCCTGAAAGCTGTTGCTGGTCTTCACCGTCCCCCTGCAGCCTATTCACAGGCACAACAGGATTCGGGACCCGGGCTTGCCCAGAGGAGGAACATCTCATGGATCTCGTCCTCGGCAGAGCCTCTTTCCGAAAAGGCACACGTCCGGCTCCTTGTCCCACACGGAAGGTGGCAGCCCTGAAAGCTCTTGCTGGTCTTCACCGTCCCCCTGCAGCCTATTCAGAGGCACAACAGGATTCTGGACCCTGGCATGCCCAGAGGAGGAACATCTCATGGATCTCGTCCTCGGCAGAGCCTGATTCCGAAAAGGCACACGTCCGGCTCCTTGTCCCACACGGAAGGTGGCAGCCCTGAAAGCTGTTGCTGGTCTTCACCATCCCCCTGCAGCCTATTCACAGGTACAACAGGATCTGGGACCCGGGCTTGCTGAGAGGAGGAACATCTCATGGCTCTCGTCCTCGGCAGAGCCTGATTCCGAAAAGGCACACGTCCGGCTCCTTGTCCCACACGGAAGGTGGCAGCCCTGAAAGCTGTTGCTGGTCTTCACCGTCCCCCTGCAGCCTATTCAGAGGCACAACAGGATTCAGGACCCGGGCATGCCCAGAGGAGGAACATCTCATGGATCTCGTCCTCGGCAGAGCCTGTTTCCGAAAAGGCACACGTCCGGCTCCTTGTCCCACACGGAAGGTGGCAGCCCTGAAAGCTGTTGCTGGTCTTCACCGTCCCCCTGCAGCCTATTCAGAGGCACAACAGGATTCAGGACCCGGGCATGCCCAGAGGAGGAACATCTCATGGATCTCGTCCTCGGCAGAGCCTGTTTCCGATAAGGCACACGTCCGGCTCCTTGTCCCACACGGAAGGTGGCAGCCCTGAAAGCTGTTGCTGGTCTTCACCGTCCCCCTGCAGCCTATTCAGAGGCACAACAGGATTCAGGACCCGGGCATGCCCAGAGGAGGAACATCTCATGGATCTCGTCCTCGGCAGAGCCTGATTCCGAAAAGGCACAGGTCCGGCTCCTTGTCCCACACGGAAGGTGGCAGCCCTGAAAGCTGTTGCTGGTCTTCACCGTCCCCCTGCAGCCTATTCACAGGCACAACAGGATTCGGGACCCGGGCATGCCCAGAGGAGGAACATCTCATGGCTCTCGTCCTCGGCAGAGCCTGATTCCGAAAAGGCACACGTCCGGCTCCTTGTCCCACACGGAAGGTGGCAGCCCTGAAAGCTGTTGCTGGTCTTCACCGTCCCCCTGCAGCCTATTCACAGGCACAACAGGATCTGGGACCCGGGCTTGCCCAGAGGAGGAACATCTCATGGCTCTCGTCCTCGGCAGAGCCTGGTTCCGAAAAGGCACACGTCCGGCTCCTTGTCCCACACGGAAGGTGGCAGCCCTGAAAGCTGTTGCTGGTCTTCACCGTCCCCCTGCAGCCTATTCACAGGCACAACAGGATTCAGGACCCGGGCATGCCCAGAGGAGGAACATCTCATGGATCTCGTCCTCGGCAGAGCCTGATTCCGAAAAGGCACACGTCCGGCTCCTTGTCCCACACGGAAGGTGGCAGCCCTGAAAGCTGTTGCTGGTCTTCACCGTCCCCCTGCAGCCTATTCACAGGCACAACAGGATTCGGGACCCGGGCATGCCCAGAGGAGGAACATCTCATGGATCTCTTCCTCGGCAGAGCCTGATTCCGAAAAGGCACACGTCCGGCTCCTTGTCCCACACGGAAGGTGGCAGCCCTGAAAGCTGTTGCTGGTCTTCACCGTCCCCCTGCAGCCTATTCACAGGCACAACAGGATCTGGGACCCGGGCTTGCCCAGAGGAGGAACATCTCATGGATCTCTTCCTCGGCAGAGCCTGATTCCGAAAAGGCACACGTCCGGCTCCTTGTCCCACACGGAAGGTGGCAGCCCTGAAAGCTGTTGCTGGTCTTCACCGTCCCCCTGCTGCCTATTCACAGGCACAACAGGATCTGGGACCCGGGCTTGCCCAGAGGAGGAACATCTCATGGCTCTCGTCCTCGGCAGAGCCTGATTCCGAAAAGGCACACGTCCGGCTCCTTGTCCCACACGGAAGGTGGCAGCCCTGAAAGCTGTTGCTGGTCTTCACCGTCCCCCTGCAGCCTATTCAGAGGCACAACAGGATTCAGGACCCGGGCATGCCCAGAGGAGGAACATCTCATGGATCTCTTCCTCGGCAGAGCCTGATTCCGAAAAGGCACACGTCCGGCTCCTTGTCCCACACGGAAGGCGGCAGCCCTGAAAGCTGTTGCTGGTCTTCACCGTCCCCCTGCAGCCTATTCACAGGCACAACAGGATTCGGGACCCGGGCTTGCCCAGAGGAGGAACATCTCATGGATATTGTCCTCGGCAGAGCCTCTTTCCGAAAAGGCACACGTCCGGCTCCTTGTCCCACACGGAAGGTGGCAGCCCTGAAAGCTGTTGCTGGTCTTCACCGTCCCCCTGCAGCATATTCAGAGGTGCAACAGGATCTGGGACCCGGGCTTGCCCAGAGGAGGAACATCTCATGGCTCTCGTCCTCGGCAGAGCCTGGTTCCGAAAAGGCACACGTCCGGCTCCTTGTCCCACACGGAAGGTGGCAGCCCTGAAAGCTGTTGCTGGTCTTCACCATCCCCCTGCAGCCTATTCACAGGTACAACAGGATCTGGGACCCGGGCTTGCTGAGAGGAGGAACATCTCATGGCTCTCGTCCTCGGCAGAGCCTGATTCCGAAAAGGCACAGGTCCGGCTCCTTGTCCCACACGGAAGGTGGCAGCCCTGAAAGCTGTTGCTGGTCTTCACCGTCCCCCTGCAGCCTATTCAGAGGCACAACAGGATTCAGGACCCGGGCTTGCCCAGAGGAGGAACATCTCATGGATCTCGTCCTCGGCAGAGCCTGTTTCCGATAAGGCACACGTCCGGCTCCTTGTCCCACACGGAAGGTGGCAGCCCTGAAAGCTGTTGCTGGTCTTCACCGTCCCCCTGCAGCCTATTCAGAGGCACAACAGGATTCAGGACCCGGGCATGCCCAGAGGAGGAACATCTCATGGCTCTCGTCCTCGGCAGAGCCTGATTCCGAAAAGGCACACGTCCGGCTCCTTGTCCCACACGGAAGGTGGCAGCCCTGAAAGCTGTTGCTGGTCTTCACCGTCCCCCTGCAGCCTATTCACAGGCACAACAGGATTCGGGACCTGGGCATGCCCAGAGGAGGAACATCTCATGGCTCTCGTCCTCGGCAGAGCCTCTTTCCGAAAAGGCACACGTCCGGCTCCTTGTCCCACACGGAAGGTGGCAGCCCTGAAAGCTGTTGCTGGTCTTCACCGTCCCCCTGCAGCCTATTCACAGGCACAACAGGATCTGGGACCCGGGCTTGCCCAGAGGAGGAACATCTCATGGCTCTCGTCCTCGGCAGAGCCTGATTCCGAAAAGGCACACGTCCGGCTCCTTGTCCCACACGGAAGGCGGCAGCCCTGAAAGCTGTTGCTGGTCTTCACCGTCCCCCTGCAGCCTATTCACAGGCACAACAGGATTCGGGACCCGGGCTTGCCCAGAGGAGGAACATCTCATGGATCTTGTCCTCGGCAGAGCCTCTTTCCGAAAAGGCACACGTCCGGCTCCTTGTCCCACACGGAAGGTGGCAGCCCTGAAAGCTGTTGCTGGTCTTCACCGTCCCCCTGCAGCATATTCAGAGGTGCAACAGGATCTGGGACCTGGGCTTGCCCAGAGGAGGAACATCTCATGGATCTCGTCCTCGGCAGAGCCTCTTTCCGAAAAGGCACACGTCCGGCTCCTTGTCCCACACGGAAGGTGGCAGCCCTGAAAGCTCTTGCTGGTCTTCACCGTCCCCCTGCAGCCTATTCAGAGGCACAACAGGATTCAGGACCCTGGCATGCCCAGAGGAGGAACATCTCATGGATCTCGTCCTCGGCAGAGCCTGATTCCGAAAAGGCACACGTCCGGCTCCTTGTCCCACACGGAAGGTGGCAGCCCTGAAAGCTGTTGCTGGTCTTCACCATCCCCCTGCAGCCTATTCACAGGTACAACAGGATCTGGGACCCGGGCTTGCTGAGAGGAGGAACATCTCATGGCTCTCGTCCTCGGCAGAGCCTGATTCCGAAAAGGCACACGTCCGGCTCCTTGTCCCACACGGAAGGTGGCAGCCCTGAAAGCTGTTGCTGGTCTTCACCGTCCCCCTGCAGCCTATTCACAGGCACAACAGGATTCAGGACCCGGGCTTGCCCAGAGGAGGAACATCTCATGGATCTCGTCCTCGGCAGAGCCTGTTTCCGAAAAGGCACACGTCCGGCTCCTTGTCCCACACGGAAGGTGGCAGCCCTGAAAGCTGTTGCTGGTCTTCACCGTCCCCCTGCAGCCTATTCAGAGGCACAACAGGATTCAGGACCCGGGCATGCCCAGAGGAGGAACATCTCATGGATCTCGTCCTCGGCAGAGCCTGTTTCCGATAAGGCACACGTCCGGCTCCTTGTCCCACACGGAAGGTGGCAGCCCTGAAAGCTGTTGCTGGTCTTCACCGTCCCCCTGCAGCCTATTCAGAGGCACAACAGGATTCAGGACCCGGGCATGCCCAGAGGAGGAACATCTCATGGCTCTCGTCCTCGGCAGAGCCTGATTCCGAAAAGGCACACGTCCGGCTCCTTGTCCCACACGGAAGGTGGCAGCCCTGAAAGCTGTTGCTGGTCTTCACCGTCCCCCTGCAGCCTATTCACAGGCACAACAGGATCTGGGACCCGGGCTTGCCCAGAGGAGGAACATCTCATGGCTCTCGTCCTCGGCAGAGCCTGGTTCCGAAAAGGCACACGTCCGGCTCCTTGTCCCACACGGAAGGTGGCAGCCCTGAAAGCTGTTGCTGGTCTTCACCGTCCCCCTGCAGCCTATTCACAGGCACAACAGGATTCAGGACCCGGGCATGCCCAGAGGAGGAACATCTCATGGCTCTCGTCCTCGGCAAAGCCTGATTCCGAAAAGGCACACGTCCGGCTCCTTGTCCCACACGGAAGGTGGCAGCCCTGAAAGCTGTTGCTGGTCTTCACCGTCCCCCTGCAGCCTATTCACAGGCACAACAGGATTCAGGACCCGGGCATGCCCAGAGGAGGAACATCTCATGGATCTCGTCCTCGGCAGAGCCTGATTCCGAAAAGGCACACGTCCGGCTCCTTGTCCCACACGGAAGGTGGCAGCCCTGAAAGCTGTTGCTGGTCTTCACCGTCCCCCTGCAGCCTATTCACAGGCACAACAGGATTCGGGACCCGGGCATGCCCAGAGGAGGAACATCTCATGGATCTCTTCCTCGGCAGAGCCTGATTCCGAAAAGGCACACGTCCGGCTCCTTGTCCCACACGGAAGGTGGCAGCCCTGAAAGCTGTTGCTGGTCTTCACCGTCCCCCTGCAGCCTATTCACAGGCACAACAGGATCTGGGACCCGGGCTTGCCCAGAGGAGGAACATCTCATGGATCTCTTCCTCGGCAGAGCCTGATTCCGAAAAGGCACACGTCCGGCTCCTTGTCCCACACGGAAGGTGGCAGCCCTGAAAGCTGTTGCTGGTCTTCACCGTCCCCCTGCAGCCTATTCACAGGCACAACAGGATCTGGGAACCGGGCTTGCCCAGAGGAGGAACATCTCATGGCTCTCGTCCTCGGCAGAGCCTGATTCCGAAAAGGCACACGTCCGGCTCCTTGTCCCACACGGAAGGTGGCAGCCCTGAAAGCTGTTGCTGGTCTTCACCGTCCCCCTGCAGCCTATTCACAGGTACAACAGGATCTGGGACCCGGGCTTGCTGAGAGGAGGAACATCTCATGGCTCTCGTCCTGGGCAGAGCCTGATTCCGAAAAGGCACACGTCCGGCTCCTTGTCCCACACGGAAGGTGGCAGCCCTGAAAGCTGTTGCTGGTCTTCACCGTCCCCCTGCAGCCTATTCAGAGGCACAACAGGATTCAGGACCCGGGCATGCCCAGAGGAGGAACATCTCATGGATCTTGTCCTCGGCAGAGCCTCTTTCCGAAAAGGCACACGAACGGCTCCTTGTCCCACACGGAAGGTGGCAGCCCTGAAAGCTGTTGCTGGTCTTCACCGTCCCCCTGCAGCCTATTCACAGGCACAACAGGATCTGGGACCCGGGCTTGCCCAGAGGAGGAACATCTCATGGCTCTCGTCCTCGGCAGAGCCTGGTTCCGAAAAGGCACACGTCCGGCTCCTTGTCCCACACGGAAGGTGGCAGCCCTGAAAGCTGTTGCTGGTCTTCACCGTCCCCCTGCAGCCTATTCACAGGCACAACAGGATTCAGGACCCGGGCATGCCCAGAGGAGGAACATCTCATGGCTCTCGTCCTCGGCAAAGCCTGATTCCGAAAAGGCACACGTCCGGCTCCTTGTCCCACACGGAAGGTGGCAGCCCTGAAAGCTGTTGCTGGTCTTCACCGTCCCCCTGCAGCCTATTCACAGGCACAACAGGATTCAGGACCCGGGCATGCCCAGAGGAGGAACATCTCATGGATCTCGTCCTCGGCAGAGCCTGATTCCGAAAAGGCACACGTCCGGCTCCTTGTCCCACACGGAAGGTGGCAGCCCTGAAAGCTGTTGCTGGTCTTCACCGTCCCCCTGCAGCCTATTCACAGGCACAACAGGATTCGGGACCCGGGCATGCCCAGAGGAGGAACATCTCATGGATCTCTTCCTCGGCAGAGCCTGATTCCGAAAAGGCACACGTCCGGCTCCTTGTCCCACACGGAAGGTGGCAGCCCTGAAAGCTGTTGCTGGTCTTCACCGTCCCCCTGCAGCCTATTCACAGGCACAACAGGATCTGGGACCCGGGCTTGCCCAGAGGAGGAACATCTCATGGATCTCTTCCTCGGCAGAGCCTGATTCCGAAAAGGCACACGTCCGGCTCCTTGTCCCACACGGAAGGTGGCAGCCCTGAAAGCTGTTGCTGGTCTTCACCGTCCCCCTGCAGCCTATTCACAGGCACAACAGGATCTGGGAACCGGGCTTGCCCAGAGGAGGAACATCTCATGGCTCTCGTCCTCGGCAGAGCCTGATTCCGAAAAGGCACACGTCCGGCTCCTTGTCCCACACGGAAGGTGGCAGCCCTGAAAGCTGTTGCTGGTCTTCACCGTCCCCCTGCAGCCTATTCACAGGTACAACAGGATCTGGGACCCGGGCTTGCTGAGAGGAGGAACATCTCATGGCTCTCGTCCTGGGCAGAGCCTGATTCCGAAAAGGCACACGTCCGGCTCCTTGTCCCACACGGAAGGTGGCAGCCCTGAAAGCTGTTGCTGGTCTTCACCGTCCCCCTGCAGCCTATTCAGAGGCACAACAGGATTCAGGACCCGGGCATGCCCAG
The DNA here is from genome assembly GCF_929443795.1 of Astur gentilis. NCBI lineage: Eukaryota > Metazoa > Chordata > Aves > Accipitriformes > Accipitridae > Astur > Astur gentilis. The sequence goes on from NW_026060857.1 coordinate 787,015, forward strand.
AGGAGGAACATCTCATGGATCTTGTCCTCGGCAGAGCCTCTTTCCGAAAAGGCACACGAACGGCTCCTTGTCCCACACGGAAGGTGGCAGCCCTGAAAGCTGTTGCTGGTCTTCACCGTCCCCCTGCAGCCTATTCAGAGGCACAACAGGATTCGGGACCCGGGCATGCCCAGAGGAGGAACATCTCATGGCTCTCGTCCTCGGCAGAGCCTCTTTCCGAAAAGGCACACGTCCGGCTCCTTGTCCCACACGGAAGGTGGCAGCCCTGAAAGCTGTTGCTGGTCTTCACCGTCCCCCTGCAGCCTATTCACAGGCACAACAGGATCTGGGACCCGGGTTGCCCAGAGGAGGAACATCTCATGGCTCTCGTCCTCGGCAGAGCCTGGTTCCGAAAAGGCACACGTCCGGCTCCTTGTCCCACACGGAAGGTGGCAGCCCTGAAAGCTGTTGCTGGTCTTCACCGTCCCCCTGCAGCCTATTCACAGGCACAACAGGATTCAGGACCCGGGCATGCCCAGAGGAGGAACATCTCATGGCTCTCGTCCTCGGCAAAGCCTGATTCCAAAAAGGCACACGTCCGGCTCCTTGTCCCACACGGAAGGTGGCAGGCCGGAAAGCTGTTGCTGGTCTTCACCGTCCCCCTGCAGCCTATTCACAGGCACAACAGGATTCAGGACCCGGGCATGCCCAGAGGAGGAACATCTCATGGATCTCGTACTCGGCAGAGCCTGATTCCGAAAAGGCACACGTCCGGCTCCTTGTCCCACACGGAAGGTGGCAGCCCTGAAAGCTGTTGCTGGTCTTCACCGTCCCCCTGCAGCCTATTCACAGGCACAACAGGATTCGGGACCCGGGCATGCCCAGAGGAGGAACATCTCATGGATCTCTTCCTCGGCAGAGCCTGATTCCGAAAAGGCACACGTCCGGCTCCTTGTCCCACACGGAAGGTGGCAGCCCTGAAAGCTGTTGCTGGTCTTCACCGTCCCCCTGCAGCCTATTCACAGGCACAACAGGATCTGGGACCCGGGCTTGCCCAGAGGAGGAACATCTCATGGATCTCTTCCTCGGCAGAGCCTGATTCCGAAAAGGCACACGTCCGGCTCCTTGTCCCACACGGAAGGTGGCAGCCCTGAAAGCTGTTGCTGGTCTTCACCGTCCCCCTGCAGCCTATTCACAGGCACAACAGGATCTGGGAACTGGGCTTGCCCAGAGGAGGAACATCTCATGGCTCTCGTCCTCGGCAGAGCCTGATTCCGAAAAGGCACACGTCCGGCTCCTTGTCCCACACGGAAGGTGGCAGCCCTGAAAGCTGTTGCTGGTCTTCACCGTCCCCCTGCAGCCTATTCACAGGTACAACAGGATCTGGGACCCGGGCTTGCTGAGGGGAGGAACATCTCATGGCTCTCGTCCTGGGCAGAGCCTGATTCCGAAAAGGCACACGTCCGGCTCCTTGTCCCACACGGAAGGTGGCAGCCCTGAAAGCTGTTGCTGGTCTTCACCGTCCCCCTGCAGCCTATTCAGAGGCACAACAGGATTCAGGACCCGGGCATGCCCAGAGGAGGAACATCTCATGGCTCTCGTCCTCGGCAGAGCCTGATTCCGAAAAGGCACACGTCCGGCTCCTTGTCCCACACGGAAGGTGGCAGCCCTGAAAGCTGTTGCTGGTCTTCACCGTCCCCCTGCAGCCTATTCACAGGCACAACAGGATTCGGGACCTGGGCATGCCCAGAGGAGGAACATCTCATGGCTCTCGTCCTCGGCAGAGCCTGATTCCGAAAAGGCACACGTCCGGCTCCTTGTCCCACACGGAAGGTGGCAGCCCTGAAAGCTGTTGCTGGTCTTCACCGTCCCCCTGCAGCCTATTCACAGGCACAACAGGATCTGGGACCCGGGCTTGCCCAGAGGAGGAACATCTCATGGCTCTCGTCCTCGGCAGAGCCTGATTCCGAAAAGGCACACGTCCGGCTCCTTGTCCCACACGGAAGGTGGCAGCCCTGAAAGCTGTTGCTGGTCTTCACCGTCCCCCTGCAGCCTATTCACAGGCACAACAGGATTCGGGACCCGGGCTTGCCCAGAGGAGGAACATGTCATGGATCTTGTCCTCGGCAGAGCCTCTTTCCGAAAAGGCACACGTCCGGCTCCTTGTCCCACACGGAAGGTGGCAGCCCTGAAAGCTGTTGCTGGTCTTCACCGTCCCCCTGCAGCATATTCAGAGGTGCAACAGGATCTGGGACCTGGGCTTGCCCAGAGGAGGAACATCTCATGGATCTCGTCCTCGGCAGAGCCTCTTTCCGAAAAGGCACACGTCCGGCTCCTTGTCCCACACGGAAGGTGGCAGCCCTGAAAGCTGTTGCTGGTCTTCACCGTCCCCCTGCAGCCTATTCAGAGGCACAACAGGATTCAGGACCCTGGCATGCCCAGAGGAGGAACATCTCATGGATCTCGTCCTCGGCAGAGCCTGATTCCGAAAAGGCACACGTCCGGCTCCTTGTCCCACACGGAAGGTGGCAGCCCTGAAAGCTGTTGCTGGTCTTCACCATCCCCCTGCAGCCTATTCACAGGTACAACAGGATCTGGGACCCGGGCTTGCTGAGAGGAGGAACATCTCATGGCTCTCGTCCTCGGCAGAGCCTGATTCCGAAAAGGCACACGTCCGGCTCCTTGTCCCACACGGAAGGTGGCAGCCCTGAAAGCTGTTGCTGGTCTTCACCGTCCCCCTGCAGCCTATTCAGAGGCACAACAGGATTCAGGACCCGGGCATGCCCAGAGGAGGAACATCTCATGGATCTCGTCCTCGGCAGAGCCTGTTTCCGAAAAGGCACACGTCCGGCTCCTTGTCCCACACGGAAGGTGGCAGCCCTGAAAGCTGTTGCTGGTCTTCACCGTCCCCCTGCAGCCTATTCAGAGGCACAACAGGATTCAGGACCCGGGCATGCCCAGAGGAGGAACATCTCATGGATCTCGTCCTCGGCAGAGCCTGTTTCCGATAAGGCACACGTCCGGCTCCTTGTCCCACACGGAAGGTGGCAGCCCTGAAAGCTGTTGCTGGTCTTCACCGTCCCCCTGCAGCCTATTCAGAGGCACAACAGGATTCAGGACCCGGGCATGCCCAGAGGAGGAACATCTCATGGCTCTCGTCCTCGGCAGAGCCTGGTTCCGAAAAGGCACACGTCCGGCTCCTTGTCCCACACGGAAGGTGGCAGCCCTGAAAGCTGTTGCTGGTCTTCACCGTCCCCCTGCAGCCTATTCACAGGCACAACAGGATTCAGGACCCGGGCATGCCCAGAGGAGGAACATCTCATGGCTCTCGTCCTCGGCAAAGCCTGATTCCGAAAAGGCACACGTCCGGCTCCTTGTCCCACACGGAAGGTGGCAGCCCTGAAAGCTGTTGCTGGTCTTCACCGTCCCCCTGCAGCCTATTCACAGGCACAACAGGATTCAGGACCCGGGCATGCCCAGAGGAGGAACATCTCATGGCTCTCGTCCTCGGCAAAGCCTGATTCCGAAAAGGCACACGTCCGGCTCCTTGTCCCACACGGAAGGTGGCAGCCCTGAAAGCTGTTGCTGGTCTTCACCGTCCCCCTGCAGCCTATTCACAGGCACAACAGGATTCAGGACCCGGGCATGCCCAGAGGAGGAACATATCATGGATCTCGTCCTCGGCAGAGCCTGATTCCGAAAAGGCACACGTCCGGCTCCTTGTCCCACACGGAAGGTGGCAGCCCTGAAAGCTGTTGCTGGTCTTCACCGTCCCCCTGCAGCCTATTCACAGGCACAACAGGATTCGGGACCCGGGCATGCCCAGAGGAGGAACATCTCATGGATCTCTTCCTCGGCAGAGCCTGATTCCGAAAAGGCACACGTCCGGCTCCTTGTCCCACACGGAAGGTGGCAGCCCTGAAAGCTGTTGCTGGTCTTCACCGTCCCCCTGCAGCCTATTCACAGGCACAACAGGATCTGGGACCCGGGCTTGCCCAGAGGAGGAACATCTCATGGATCTCTTCCTCGGCAGAGCCTGATTCCGAAAAGGCACACGTCCGGCTCCTTGTCCCACAGCCCTGAAAGCTGTTGCTGGTCTTCACCGTCCCCCTGCAGCCTATTCACAGGCACAACAGGATTCGGGAACCGGGCTTGCCCAGAGGAGGAACATCTCATGGCTCTCGTCCTCGGCAGAGCCTGATTCCGAAAAGGCACACGTCCGGCTCCTTGTCCCACACGGAAGGTGGCAGCCCTGAAAGCTGTTGCTGGTCTTCACCATCCCCCTGCAGCCTATTCACAGGTACAACAGGATTTGGGACCCGGGCTTGCCGAGAGGAGGAACATCTCATGGCTCTCGTCCTCGGCAGAGCCTGATTCCGGAAAGGCACACGTCCGGCTCCTTGTCCCACACGGAAGGTGGCAGCCCTGAAAGCTGTTGCTGGTCTTCACCGTCCCCCTGCAGCCTATTCAGAGGCACAACAGGATTCAGGACCCGGGCATGCCCAGAGGAGGAACATCTCATGGCTCTCGTCCTCGGCAGAGCCTGATTCCGAAAAGGCACACGTCCGGCTCCTTGTCCCACACGGAAGGTGGCAGCCCTGAAAGCTGTTGCTGGTCTTCACCGTCCCCCTGCAGCCTATTCACAGGCACAACAGGATTCAGGACCCGGGCATGCCCAGAGGAGGAACATCTCATGGCTCTCGTACTCGGCAAAGCCTGATTCCGAAAAGGCACACGTCCGGCTCCTTGTCCCACACGGAAGGTGGCAGCCCTGAAAGCTGTTGCTGGTCTTCACCGTCCCCCTGCAGCCTATTCACAGGCACAACAGGATTCAGGACCCGGGCATGCCCAGAGGAGGAACATCTCATGGCTCTCGTCCTCGGCAAAGCCTGATTCCGAAAAGGCACACGTCCGGCTCCTTGTCCCACACGGAAGGTGGCAGCCCTGAAAGCTGTTGCTGGTCTTCACCGTCCCCCTGCAGCCTATTCACAGGCACAACAGGATTCAGGACCCGGGCATGCCCAGAGGAGGAACATCTCATGGATCTCGTCCTCGGCAGAGCCTGATTCCGAAAAGGCACACGTCCGGCTCCTTGTCCCACACGGAAGGTGGCAGCCCTGAAAGCTGTTGCTGGTCTTCACCGTCCCCCTGCAGCCTATTCACAGGCACAACAGGATTCGGGACCCGGGCATGCCCAGAGGAGGAACATCTCATGGATCTCTTCCTCGGCAGAGCCTGATTCCGAAAAGGCACACGTCCGGCTCCTTGTCCCACACGGAAGGTGGCAGCCCTGAAAGCTGTTGCTGGTCTTCAACGTCCCCCTGCAGCCTATTCACAGGCACAACAGGATCTGGGACCCGGGCTTGCCCAGAGGAGGAACATCTCATGGATCTCTTCCTCGGCAGAGCCTGATTCCGAAAAGGCACACGTCCGGCTCCTTGTCCCACACGGAAGGTGGCAGCCCTGAAAGCTGTTGCTGGTCTTCACCGTCCCCCTGCAGCCTATTCACAGGCACAACAGGATTCGGGAACCGGGCTTGCCCAGAGGAGGAACATCTCATGGCTCTCGTCCTCGGCAGAGCCTGATTCCGAAAAGGCACACGTCCGGCTCCTTGTCCCACACGGAAGGTGGCAGCCCTGAAAGCTGTTGCTGGTCTTCACCATCCCCCTGCAGCCTATTCACAGGTACAACAGGATCTGGGACCCGGGCTTGCTGAGAGGAGGAACATCTCATGGCTCTCGTCCTGGGCAGAGCCTGATTCCGAAAAGGCACACGTCCGGCTCCTTGTCCCACACGGAAGGTGGCAGCCCTGAAAGCTGTTGCTGGTCTTCACCGTCCCCCTGCAGCCTATTCAGAGGCACAACAGGATTCAGGACCCGGGCATGCCCAGAGGAGGAACATCTCATGGCTCTCGTCCTCGGCAGAGCCTGATTCCGAAAAGGCACACGTCCGGCTCCTTGTCCCACACGGAAGGTGGCAGCCCTGAAAGCTGTTGCTGGTCTTCACCGTCCCCCTGCAGCCTATTCACAGGCACAACAGGATTCGGGACCTGGGCATGCCCAGAGGAGGAACATCTCATGGCTCTCGTCCTCGGCAGAGCCTCTTTCCGAAAAGGCACACGTCCGGCTCCTTGTCCCACACGGAAGGTGGCAGCCCTGAAAGCTGTTGCTGGTCTTCACCGTCCCCCTGCAGCCTATTCACAGGCACAACAGGATCTGGGACCCGGGCTTGCCCAGAGGAGGAACATCTCATGGCTCTCGTCCTCGGCAGAGCCTGATTCCGAAAAGGCACACGTCCGGCTCCTTGTCCCACACGGAAGGCGGCAGCCCTGAAAGCTGTTGCTGGTCTTCACCGTCCCCCTGCAGCCTATTCACAGGCACAACAGGATTCGGGACCCGGGCTTGCCCAGAGGAGGAACGTGTCATGGATCTTGTCCTCGGCAGAGCCTCTTTCCGAAAAGGCACACGTCCGGCTCCTTGTCCCACACGGAAGGTGGCAGCCCTGAAAGCTGTTGCTGGTCTTCACCGTCCCCCTGCAGCCTATTCAGAGGCACAACAGGATTCAGGACCCGGGCATGCCCAGAGGAGGAACATCTCATGGCTCTCGTCCTCGGCAGAGCCTGATTCCGAAAAGGCACACGTCCGGCTCCTTGTCCCACACGGAAGGTGGCAGCCCTGAAAGCTGTTGCTGGTCTTCACCGTCCCCCTGCAGGCTATTCACAGGCACAACAGGATCTGGGACCCGGGCTTGCCCAGAGGAGGAACATCTCATGGATCTCTTCCTCGGCAGAGCCTGATTCCGAAAAGGCACACGTCCGGCTCCTTGTCCCACACGGAAGGTGGCAGCCCTGAAAGCTGTTGCTGGTCTTCACCGTCCCCCTGCAGCCTATTCACAGGCACAACAGGATCTGGGAACCGGGCTTGCCCAGAGGAGGAACATCTCATGGCTCTCGTCCTCGGCAGAGCCTGATTCCGAAAAGGCACACGTCCGGCTCCTTGTCCCACACGGAAGGTGGCAGCCCTGAAAGCTGTTGCTGGTCTTCACCGTCCCCCTGCAGCCTATTCACAGGTACAACAGGATCTGGGACCCGGGCTTGCTGAGAGGAGGAACATCTCATGGCTCTCGTCCTGGGCAGAGCCTGATTCCGAAAAGGCACACGTCCGGCTCCTTGTCCCACACGGAAGGTGGCAGCCCTGAAAGCTGTTGCTGGTCTTCACCGTCCCCCTGCAGCCTATTCAGAGGCACAACAGGATTCAGGACCCGGGCATGCCCAGAGGAGGAACATCTCATGGCTCTCGTCCTCGGCAGAGCCTGATTCCGAAAAGGCACACGTCCGGCTCCTTGTCCCACACGGAAGGTGGCAGCCCTGAAAGCTGTTGCTGGTCTTCACCGTCCCCCTGCAGCCTATTCACAGGCACAACAGGATTCGGGACCTGGGCATGCCCAGAGGAGGAACATCTCATGGCTCTCTTCCTCGGCAGAGCCTCTTTCCGAAAAGGCACACGTCCGGCTCCTTGTCCCACACGGAAGGTGGCAGCCCTGAAAGCTGTTGCTGGTCTTCACCGTCCCCCTGCAGCCTATTCACAGGCACAACAGGATCTGGGACCCGGGCTTGCCCAGAGGAGGAACATCTCATGGCTCTCGTCCTCGGCAGAGCCTGATTCCGAAAAGGCACACGTCCGGCTCCTTGTCCCACACGGAATATGGCAGCCCTGAAAGCTGTTGCTGGTCTTCACCGTCCCCCTGCAGCCTATTCACAGGCACAACAGGATTCGGGACCCGGGCTTGCCCAGAGGAGGAACATCTCATGGATCTTGTCCTCGGCAGAGCCTGTTTCCGAAAAGGCACACGTCCGGCTCCTTGTCCCACACGGAAGGTGGCAGCCCTGAAAGCTGTTGCTGGTCTTCACCGTCCCCCTGCAGCCTATTCACAGGCACAACAGGATTCAGGACCCGGGCATGCCCAGAGGAGGAACATCTCATGGATCTCGTCCTCGGCAGAGCCTGTTTCCGAAAAGGCACACGTCCGGCTCCTTGTCCCACACGGAAGGTGGCAGCCCTGAAAGCTGTTGCTGGTCTTCACCGTCCCCCTGCAGCCTATTCAGAGGCACAACAGGATTTTGGACCCGGGCTTGCCCAGAGGAGGAACATCTCATGGCTCTCGTCCTCGGCAGAGCCTGATTCCGAAAAGGCACACGTCCGGCTCCTTGTCCCACACGGAAGGTGGCAGCCCTGAAAGCTGTTGCTGGTCTTCACCGTCCCCCTGCAGCCTATTCAGAGGCACAACAGGATTCGGGACCCGGGCATGCCCAGAGGAGGAACATCTCATGGATCTTGTCCTCGGCAGAGCCTCTTTCCGAAAAGGCACACGTCCGGCTCCTTGTCCCACACGGAAGGTGGCAGCACTGAAAGCTGTTGCTGGTCTTCACCGTCCCCCTGCAGCCTATTCACAGGCACAACAGGATTCGGGACCCGGGCATGCCCAGAGGAGGAACATCTCATGGCTCTCGTCCTCGGCAGAGCCTGATTCCGAAAAGGCACACGTCCGGCTCCTTGTCCCACACGGAAGGTGGCAGCCCTGAAAGCTGTTGCTGGTCTTCACCGTCCCCCTGCAGCCTATTCACAGGCACAACAGGATCTGGGACCCGGGTTGCCCCGAGGAGGAACATCTCATGGCTCTCGTCCTCGGCAGAGCCTGGTTCCGAAAAGGCACACGTCCGGCTCCTTGTCCCACACGGAAGGTGGCAGCCCTGAAAGCTGTTGCTGGTCTTCACCGTCCCCCTGCAGCCTATTCACAGGCACAACAGGATTCAGGACCCGGGCATGCCCAGAGGAGGAACATCTCATGGATCTCTTCCTCGGCAGAGCCTGATTCCGAAAAGGCACACGTCCGGCTCCTTGTCCCACACGGAAGGTGGCAGCCCTGAAAGCTGTTGCTGGTCTTCACCGTCCCCCTGCAGCCTATTCACAGGCACAACAGGATTCGGGACCCGGGCATGCCCAGAGGAGGAACATCTCATGGATCTCTTCCTCGGCAGAGCCTGATTCCGAAAAGGCACACGTCCGGCTCCTTGTCCCACACGGAAGGTGGCAGCCCTGAAAGCTCTTGCTGGTCTTCACCGTCCCCCTGCAGCCTATTCACAGGCACAACAGGATCTGGGACCCGGGCTTGCCCAGAGGAGGAACATCTCATGGTTCTCGTCCTCGGCAGAGCCTGATTCCGAAAAGGCACACGTCCGGCTCCTTGTCCCACACGGAAGGTGGCAGCCCTGAAAGCTGTTGCTGGTCTTCACCGTCCCCCTGCAGCCTATTCACAGGCACAACAGGATTCAGGACCCGGGCATGCCCAGAGGAGGAACATCTCATGGATCTCGTCCTCGGCAGAGCCTGATTCCGAAAAGGCACACGTCCGGCTCCTTGTCCCACACGGAAGGCGGCAGCCCTGAAAGCTGTTGCTGGTCTTCACCGTCCCCCTGCAGCCTATTCACAGGTACAACAGGATCTGGGACCTGGGCTTGCCCAGAGGAGGAACATCTCATGGCTCTCGTCCTCGGCAGAGCCTGATTCCGAAAAGGCACACGTCCGGCTCCTTGTCCCACACGGAAGGTGGCAGCCCTGAAAGCTGTTGCTGGTCTTCACCGTCCCCCTGCAGCCTATTCACAGGCACAACAGGATTTGGGACCCGGGCATGCCCAGAGGAGGAACATCTCATGGCTCTCGTCCTCGGCAGAGCCTCTTTCCGAAAAGGCACACGTCCGGCTCCTTGTCCCACACGAAAGGTGGCAGCCCTGAAAGCTGTTGCTGGTCTTCACCGTCCCCCTGCAGCCTATTCACAGGCACAACAGGATCTGGGACCCGGGCTTGCCCAGAGGAGGAACATCTCATGGCTCTCGTCCTCGGCAGAGCCTGGTTCCGAAAAGGCACACGTCCGGCTCCTTGTCCCACACGGAAGGTGGCAGCCCTGAAAGCTGTTGCTGGTCTTCACCGTCCCCCTGCAGCCTATTCACAGGCACAACAGGATCTGGGACCCGGGCTTGCCCAGAGGAGGAACATCTCATGGCTCTCGTACTCGGCAGAGCCTGATTCCAAAAAGGCACACGTCCGGCTCCTTGTCCCACACGGAAGGCGGCAGCCCTGAAAGCTGTTGCTGGTCTTCACCGTCCCCCTGCAGCCTATTCACAGGCACAACAGGATTCGGGACCCGGGCTTGCCCAGAGGAGGAACATCTCATGGCTCTCGTCCTCGGCAGAGCCTGGTTCCGAAAAGGCACACGTCCGGCTCCTTGTCCCACACGGAAGGTGGCAGCCCTGAAAGCTGTTGCTGGTCTTCACCGTCCCCCTGCAGCCTATTCAGAGGCACAACAGGATTCAGGACCCTGGCATGCCCAGAGGAGGAACATCTCATGGATCTCGTCCTCGGCAGAGCCTGATTCCGAAAAGGCACACGTCCGGCTCCTTGTCCCACACGGAAGGTGGCAGCCCTGAAAGCTGTTGCTGGTCTTCACCATCCCCCTGCAGCCTATTCACAGGTACAACAGGATCTGGGACCCGGGCTTGCTGAGAGGAGGAACATCTCATGGCTCTCGTCCTCGGCAGAGCCTGATTCCGAAAAGGCACACGTCCGGCTCCTTGTCCCACACGGAAGGTGGCAGCCCTGAAAGCTGTTGCTGGTCTTCACCGTCCCCCTGCAGCCTATTCAGAGGCACAACAGGATTCGGGACCCGGGCATGCCCAGAGGAGGAACATCTCATGGCTCTCGTCCTCGGCAGAGCCTGATTCCGAAAAGGCACACGTCCGGCTCCTTGTCCCACACGGAAGGTGGCAGCCCTGAAAGCTGTTGCTGGTCTTCACCGCCCCCCTGCAGCCTATTCACAGGCACAACAGGATTCGGGACCCGGGCATGCCCAGAGGAGGAACATCTCATGGCTCTCGTCCTCGGCAGAGCCTGATTCCGAAAAGGCACACGTCCGGCTCCTTGTCCCACACGGAAGGTGGCAGCCCTGAAAGCTGTTGCTGGTCTTCAACGTCCCCCTGCAGCCTATTCACAGGCACAACAGGATTCAGGAGCCGGGCATGCCCAGAGGAGGAACATCTCATGGATCTCTTCCTCGGCAGAGCCTGATTCCGAAAAGGCACACGTCCGGCTCCTTGTCCCACACGGAAGGAGGCAGCCCTGAAAGCTGTTGCTGGTCTTCACCGTCCCCCTGCAGCGTATTCACAGGCACAACAGGATTCGGGACCCGGGCTTGCCCAGACGAGGAACATCTCATGGATCTTGTCCTCGGCAGAGCCTCTTTCCGAAAAGGCACACGTCCGGCTCCTTGTCCCACACGGAAGGTGGCAGCCCTGAAAGCTGTTGCTGGTCTTCACCGTCCCCCTGCAGCATATTCAGAGGTGCAACAGGATCTGGGACCCGGGCTTGCCCAGAGGAGGAACATCTCATGGATCTCGTCCTCGGCAGAGCCTGGTTCCGAAAAGGCACACGTCCGGCTCCTTGTCCCACACGGAAGGTGGCAGCCCTGAAAGCTGTTGCTGGTCTTCACCGTCCCCCTGCAGCCTATTCAGAGGCACAACAGGATTCAGGACCCTGGCATGCCCAGAGGAGGAACATCTCATGGATCTCGTCCTCGGCAGAGCCTGATTCCGAAAAGGCACACGTCCGGCTCCTTGTCCCACACGGAAGGTGGCAGCCCTGAAAGCTGTTGCTGGTCTTCACCGTCCCCCTGCAGCCTATTCACAGGTACAACAGGATCTGGGACCCGGGCTTGCTGAGAGGAGGAACATCTCATGGCTCTCGTCCTCGGCAGAGCCTGTTTCCGAAAAGGCACACGTCCGGCTCCTTGTCCCACACGGAAGGTGGCAGCCCTGAAAGCTGTTGCTGGTCTTCACCGTCCCCCTGCAGCCTATTCACAGGCACAACAGGATTCGGGACCCGGGCTTGCCCAGAGGAGGAACATCTCATGGATCTCTTCCTCGGCAGAGCCTGATTCCGAAAAGGCACACGTCCGGCTCCTTGTCCCACACGGAAGGTGGCAGCCCTGAAAGCTGTTGCTGGTCTTCACCGTCCCCCTGCAGCCTATTCACAGGCACAACAGGATCTGGGACCCGGGCTTGCCCAGAGGAGGAACATCTCATGGCTCTCGTCCTCGGCAGAGCCTCTTTCCGAAAAGGCACACGTCCGGCTCCTTGTCCCACACGAAAGGTGGCAGCCCTGAAAGCTGTTGCTGGTCTTCACCGTCCCCCTGCAGCCTATTCACAGGCACAACAGGATCTGGGACCGGGGCTTGCCCAGAGGAGGAACATCTCATGGCTCTCGTCCTCGGCAGAGCCTGGTTCCGAAAAGGCACACGTCCGGCTCCTTGTCCCACACGGAAGGTGGCAGCCCTGAAAGCTGTTGCTGGTCTTCACCGTCCCCCTGCAGCCTATTCACAGGTACAACAGGATCTGGGACCCGGGCTTGCCCAGAGGAGGAACATCTCATGGCTCTCGTCCTCGGCAGAGCCTGATTCCGAAAAGGCACACGTCCGGCTCCTTGTCCCACACGGAAGGTGGCAGCCCTGAAAGCTCTTGCTGGTCTTCACCGTCCCCCTGCAGCCTATTCACAGGCACAACAGGATTCGGGACCCGGGCATGCCCAGAGGAGGAACATCTCATGGCTCTCGTCCTCGGCAGAGCCTCTTTCCGAAAAGGCACACGTCCGGCTCCTTGTCCCACACGAAAGGTGGCAGCCCTGAAAGCTGTTGCTGGTCTTCACCGTCCCCCTGCAGCCTATTCACAGGCACAACAGGATCTGGGACCGGGGCTTGCCCAGAGGAGGAACATCTCATGGCTCTCGTCCTCGGCAGAGCCTGATTCCGAAAAGGCACACGTCCGGCTCCTTGTCCCACACGGAAGGTGGCAGCCCTGAAAGCTGTTGCTGGTCTTCACCGTCCCCCTGCAGCCTATTCACAGGCACAACAGGATCTGGGACCCGGGCTTGCCCAGAGGAGGAACATCTCATGGCTCTCGTCCTCGGCAGAGCCTGGTTCCGAAAAGGCACACGTCCGGCTCCTTGTCCCACACGGAAGGTGGCAGCCCTGAAAGCTGTTGCTGGTCTTCACCGTCCCCCTGCAGCCTATTCACAGGCACAACAGGATTCAGGACCCGGGCATGCCCAAAGGAGGAACATCTCATGGCTCTCTTCCTCGGCAGAGCCTGATTCCGAAAAGGCACACGTCCGGCTCCTTGTCCCACACGGAAGGTGGCAGCCCTGAAAGCTGTTGCTGGTCTTCACCGTCCCCCTGCAGCCTATTCACAGGCACAACAGGATTCGGGACCCGGGCATGCCCAGAGGAGGAACATCTCATGGATCTCTTCCTCGGCAGAGCCTGATTCCGAAAAGGCACACGTCCGGCTCCTTGTCCCACACGGAAGGTGGCAGCCCTGAAAGCTGTTGCTGGTCTTCACCGTCCCCCTGCAGCCTATTCACAGGCACAACAGGATCTGGGACCCGGGCTTGCCCAGAGGAGGAACATCTCATGGATCTCTTCCTCGGCAGAGCCTGATTCCGAAAAGGCACACGTCCGGCTCCTTGTCCCACACGGAAGGTGGCAGCCCTGAAAGCTGTTGCTGGTCTTCACCGTCCCCCTGCAGCCTATTCACAGGCACAACAGGATCTGGGACCCGGGCTTGCCCAGAGGAGGAACATCTCATGGCTCTCGTCCTCGGCAGAGCCTGATTCCGAAAAGGCACACGTCCGGCTCCTTGTCCCACACGGAAGGTGGCAGCCCTGAAAGCTGTTGCTGGTCTTCACCGTCCCCCTGCAGCCTATTCAGAGGCACAACAGGATTCAGGACCCGGGCATGCCCAGAGGAGGAACATCTCATGGATCTCTTCCTCGGCAGAGCCTGATTCCGAAAAGGCACACGTCCGGCTCCTTGTCCCACACGGAAGGCGGCAGCCCTGAAAGCTGTTGCTGGTCTTCACCGTCCCCCTGCAGCCTATTCACAGGCACAACAGGATTCGGGACCCGGGCTTGCCCAGAGGAGGAACATCTCATGGATATTGTCCTCGGCAGAGCCTCTTTCCGAAAAGGCACACGTCCGGCTCCTTGTCCCACACGGAAGGTGGCAGCCCTGAAAGCTGTTGCTGGTCTTCACCATCCCCCTGCAGCCTATTCACAGGTACAACAGGATCTGGGACCCGGGCTTGCTGAGAGGAGGAACATCTCATGGCTCTCGTCCTCGGCAGAGCCTGATTCCGAAAAGGCACACGTCCGGCTCCTTGTCCCACACGGAAGGTGGCAGCCCTGAAAGCTGTTGCTGGTCTTCACCGTCCCCCTGCAGCCTATTCAGAGGCACAACAGGATTCAGGACCCGGGCATGCCCAGAGGAGGAACATCTCATGGATCTCGTCCTCGGCAGAGCCTGTTTCCGAAAAGGCACACGTCCGGCTCCTTGTCCCACACGGAAGGTGGCAGCCCTGAAAGCTGTTGCTGGTCTTCACCGTCCCCCTGCAGCCTATTCACAGGCACAACAGGATTCAGGACCCGGGCATGCCCAGAGGAGGAACATCTCATGGCTCTCGTCCTCGGCACAGCCTGATTCCGAAAAGGCACAGGTCCGGCTCCTTGTCCCACACGGAAGGTGGCAGCCCTGAAAGCTGTTGCTGGTCTTCACCGCCCCCCTGCAGCCTATTCACAGGCACAACAGGATTCGGGACCCGGGCATGCCCAGAGGAGGAACATCTCATGGCTCTCGTCCTCGGCAGAGCCTGATTCCGAAAAGGCACACGTCCGGCTCCTTGTCCCACACGGAAGGTGGCAGCCCTGAAAGCTGTTGCTGGTCTTCACCGTCCCCCTGCAGCCTATTCACAGGCACAACAGGATTCGGGACCCGGGCATGCCCAGAGGAGGAACATCTCATGGATCTCTTCCTCGGCAGAGCCTGATTCCGAAAAGGCACACGTCCGGCTCCTTGTCCCACACGGAAGGTGGCAGCCCTGAAAGCTGTTGCTGGTCTTCACCGTCCCCCTGCAGCCTATTCACAGGCACAACAGGATCTGGGACCCGGGCTTGCCCAGAGGAGGAACATCTCATGGCTCTCGTCCTCGGCAGAGCCTCTTTCCGAAAAGGCACACGTCCGGCTCCTTGTCCCACACGAAAGGTGGCAGCCCTGAAAGCTGTTGCTGGTCTTCACCGTCCCCCTGCAGCCTATTCACAGGCACAACAGGATCTGGGACCGGGGCTTGCCCAGAGGAGGAACATCTCATGGCTCTCGTCCTCGGCAGAGCCTGGTTCCGAAAAGGCACACGTCCGGCTCCTTGTCCCACACGGAAGGTGGCAGCCCTGAAAGCTGTTGCTGGTCTTCACCGTCCCCCTGCAGCCTATTCACAGGTACAACAGGATCTGGGACCCGGGCTTGCCCAGAGGAGGAACATCTCATGGCTCTCGTCCTCGGCAGAGCCTGATTCCGAAAAGGCACACGTCCGGCTCCTTGTCCCACACGGAAGGTGGCAGCCCTGAAAGCTCTTGCTGGTCTTCACCGTCCCCCTGCAGCCTATTCACAGGCACAACAGGATTCGGGACCCGGGCATGCCCAGAGGAGGAACATCTCATGGCTCTCGTCCTCGGCAGAGCCTCTTTCCGAAAAGGCACACGTCCGGCTCCTTGTCCCACACGAAAGGTGGCAGCCCTGAAAGCTGTTGCTGGTCTTCACCGTCCCCCTGCAGCCTATTCACAGGCACAACAGGATCTGGGACCGGGGCTTGCCCAGAGGAGGAACATCTCATGGCTCTCGTCCTCGGCAGAGCCTGATTCCGAAAAGGCACACGTCCGGCTCCTTGTCCCACACGGAAGGTGGCAGCCCTGAAAGCTGTTGCTGGTCTTCACCGTCCCCCTGCAGCCTATTCACAGGCACAACAGGATCTGGGACCCGGGCTTGCCCAGAGGAGGAACATCTCATGGCTCTCGTCCTCGGCAGAGCCTGGTTCCGAAAAGGCACACGTCCGGCTCCTTGTCCCACACGGAAGGTGGCAGCCCTGAAAGCTGTTGCTGGTCTTCACCGTCCCCCTGCAGCCTATTCACAGGCACAACAGGATTCAGGACCCGGGCATGCCCAAAGGAGGAACATCTCATGGCTCTCTTCCTCGGCAGAGCCTGATTCCGAAAAGGCACACGTCCGGCTCCTTGTCCCACACGGAAGGTGGCAGCCCTGAAAGCTGTTGCTGGTCTTCACCGTCCCCCTGCAGCCTATTCACAGGCACAACAGGATTCGGGACCCGGGCATGCCCAGAGGAGGAACATCTCATGGATCTCTTCCTCGGCAGAGCCTGATTCCGAAAAGGCACACGTCCGGCTCCTTGTCCCACACGGAAGGTGGCAGCCCTGAAAGCTGTTGCTGGTCTTCACCGTCCCCCTGCAGCCTATTCACAGGCACAACAGGATCTGGGACCCGGGCTTGCCCAGAGGAGGAACATCTCATGGATCTCTTCCTCGGCAGAGCCTGATTCCGAAAAGGCACACGTCCGGCTCCTTGTCCCACACGGAAGGTGGCAGCCCTGAAAGCTGTTGCTGGTCTTCACCGTCCCCCTGCAGCCTATTCACAGGCACAACAGGATCTGGGACCCGGGCTTGCCCAGAGGAGGAACATCTCATGGCTCTCGTCCTCGGCAGAGCCTGATTCCGAAAAGGCACACGTCCGGCTCCTTGTCCCACACGGAAGGTGGCAGCCCTGAAAGCTGTTGCTGGTCTTCACCGTCCCCCTGCAGCCTATTCAGAGGCACAACAGGATTCAGGACCCGGGCATGCCCAGAGGAGGAACATCTCATGGATCTCTTCCTCGGCAGAGCCTGATTCCGAAAAGGCACACGTCCGGCTCCTTGTCCCACACGGAAGGCGGCAGCCCTGAAAGCTGTTGCTGGTCTTCACCGTCCCCCTGCAGCCTATTCACAGGCACAACAGGATTCGGGACCCGGGCTTGCCCAGAGGAGGAACATCTCATGGATATTGTCCTCGGCAGAGCCTCTTTCCGAAAAGGCACACGTCCGGCTCCTTGTCCCACACGGAAGGTGGCAGCCCTGAAAGCTGTTGCTGGTCTTCACCATCCCCCTGCAGCCTATTCACAGGTACAACAGGATCTGGGACCCGGGCTTGCTGAGAGGAGGAACATCTCATGGCTCTCGTCCTCGGCAGAGCCTGATTCCGAAAAGGCACACGTCCGGCTCCTTGTCCCACACGGAAGGTGGCAGCCCTGAAAGCTGTTGCTGGTCTTCACCGTCCCCCTGCAGCCTATTCAGAGGCACAACAGGATTCAGGACCCGGGCATGCCCAGAGGAGGAACATCTCATGGATCTCGTCCTCGGCAGAGCCTGTTTCCGAAAAGGCACACGTCCGGCTCCTTGTCCCACACGGAAGGTGGCAGCCCTGAAAGCTGTTGCTGGTCTTCACCGTCCCCCTGCAGCCTATTCACAGGCACAACAGGATTCAGGACCCGGGCATGCCCAGAGGAGGAACATCTCATGGCTCTCGTCCTCGGCAGAGCCTGATTCCGAAAAGGCACAGGTCCGGCTCCTTGTCCCACACGGAAGGTGGCAGCCCTGAAAGCTGTTGCTGGTCTTCACCGCCCCCCTGCAGCCTATTCACAGGCACAACAGGATTCGGGACCCGGGCATGCCCAGAGGAGGAACATCTCATGGCTCTCGTCCTCGGCAGAGCCTGATTCCGAAAAGGCACACGTCCGGCTCCTTGTCCCACACGGAAGGTGGCAGCCCTGAAAGCTGTTGCTGGTCTTCACCGTCCCCCTGCAGCCTATTCACAGGCACAACAGGATTCGGGACCCGGGCATGCCCAGAGGAGGAACATCTCATGGATCTCTTCCTCGGCAGAGCCTGATTCCGAAAAGGCACACGTCCGGCTCCTTGTCCCACACGGAAGGTGGCAGCCCTGAAAGCTGTTGCTGGTCTTCACCGTCCCCCTGCAGCCTATTCACAGGCACAACAGGATCTGGGACCCGGGCTTGCCCAGAGGAGGAACATCTCATGGCTCTCGTCCTCGGCAGAGCCTCTTTCCGAAAAGGCACACGTCCGGCTCCTTGTCCCACACGAAAGGTGGCAGCCCTGAAAGCTGTTGCTGGTCTTCACCGTCCCCCTGCAGCCTATTCACAGGCACAACAGGATCTGGGACCGGGGCTTGCCCAGAGGAGGAACATCTCATGGCTCTCGTCCTCGGCAGAGCCTGGTTCCGAAAAGGCACACGTCCGGCTCCTTGTCCCACACGGAAGGTGGCAGCCCTGAAAGCTGTTGCTGGTCTTCACCGTCCCCCTGCAGCCTATTCACAGGTACAACAGGATCTGGGACCCGGGCTTGCCCAGAGGAGGAACATCTCATGGCTCTCGTCCTCGGCAGAGCCTGATTCCGAAAAGGCACACGTCCGGCTCCTTGTCCCACACGGAAGGTGGCAGCCCTGAAAGCTCTTGCTGGTCTTCACCGTCCCCCTGCAGCCTATTCACAGGCACAACAGGATTCGGGACCCGGGCATGCCCAGAGGAGGAACATCTCATG
Organism: Astur gentilis; assembly: GCF_929443795.1. NCBI lineage: Eukaryota > Metazoa > Chordata > Aves > Accipitriformes > Accipitridae > Astur > Astur gentilis. The sequence goes on from NW_026060857.1 coordinate 805,529, forward strand.
GCTCTCGTCCTCGGCAGAGCCTCTTTCCGAAAAGGCACACGTCCGGCTCCTTGTCCCACACGAAAGGTGGCAGCCCTGAAAGCTGTTGCTGGTCTTCACCGTCCCCCTGCAGCCTATTCACAGGCACAACAGGATCTGGGACCGGGGCTTGCCCAGAGGAGGAACATCTCATGGCTCTCGTCCTCGGCAGAGCCTGATTCCGAAAAGGCACACGTCCGGCTCCTTGTCCCACACGGAAGGTGGCAGCCCTGAAAGCTGTTGCTGGTCTTCACCGTCCCCCTGCAGCCTATTCACAGGCACAACAGGATCTGGGACCCGGGCTTGCCCAGAGGAGGAACATCTCATGGCTCTCGTCCTCGGCAGAGCCTGGTTCCGAAAAGGCACACGTCCGGCTCCTTGTCCCACACGGAAGGTGGCAGCCCTGAAAGCTGTTGCTGGTCTTCACCGTCCCCCTGCAGCCTATTCACAGGCACAACAGGATTCAGGACCCGGGCATGCCCAAAGGAGGAACATCTCATGGCTCTCTTCCTCGGCAGAGCCTGATTCCGAAAAGGCACACGTCCGGCTCCTTGTCCCACACGGAAGGTGGCAGCCCTGAAAGCTGTTGCTGGTCTTCACCGTCCCCCTGCAGCCTATTCACAGGCACAACAGGATTCGGGACCCGGGCATGCCCAGAGGAGGAACATCTCATGGATCTCTTCCTCGGCAGAGCCTGATTCCGAAAAGGCACACGTCCGGCTCCTTGTCCCACACGGAAGGTGGCAGCCCTGAAAGCTGTTGCTGGTCTTCACCGTCCCCCTGCAGCCTATTCACAGGCACAACAGGATCTGGGACCCGGGCTTGCCCAGAGGAGGAACATCTCATGGATCTCTTCCTCGGCAGAGCCTGATTCCGAAAAGGCACACGTCCGGCTCCTTGTCCCACACGGAAGGTGGCAGCCCTGAAAGCTGTTGCTGGTCTTCACCGTCCCCCTGCAGCCTATTCACAGGCACAACAGGATCTGGGACCCGGGCTTGCCCAGAGGAGGAACATCTCATGGCTCTCGTCCTCGGCAGAGCCTGATTCCGAAAAGGCACACGTCCGGCTCCTTGTCCCACACGGAAGGTGGCAGCCCTGAAAGCTGTTGCTGGTCTTCACCGTCCCCCTGCAGCCTATTCAGAGGCACAACAGGATTCAGGACCCGGGCATGCCCAGAGGAGGAACATCTCATGGATCTCGTCCTCGGCAGAGCCTGATTCCGAAAAGGCACACGTCCGGCTCCTTGTCCCACACGGAAGGCGGCAGCCCTGAAAGCTGTTGCTGGTCTTCACCGTCCCCCTGCAGCCTATTCACAGGCACAACAGGATTCGGGACCCGGGCTTGCCCAGAGGAGGAACATCTCATGGATATTGTCCTCGGCAGAGCCTCTTTCCGAAAAGGCACACGTCCGGCTCCTTGTCCCACACGGAAGGTGGCAGCCCTGAAAGCTGTTGCTGGTCTTCACCATCCCCCTGCAGCCTATTCACAGGTACAACAGGATCTGGGACCCGGGCTTGCTGAGAGGAGGAACATCTCATGGCTCTCGTCCTCGGCAGAGCCTGATTCCGAAAAGGCACACGTCCGGCTCCTTGTCCCACACGGAAGGTGGCAGCCCTGAAAGCTGTTGCTGGTCTTCACCGTCCCCCTGCAGCCTATTCAGAGGCACAACAGGATTCAGGACCCGGGCATGCCCAGAGGAGGAACATCTCATGGATCTCGTCCTCGGCAGAGCCTGTTTCCGAAAAGGCACACGTCCGGCTCCTTGTCCCACACGGAAGGTGGCAGCCCTGAAAGCTGTTGCTGGTCTTCACCGTCCCCCTGCAGCCTATTCACAGGCACAACAGGATTCAGGACCCGGGCATGCCCAGAGGAGGAACATCTCATGGCTCTCGTCCTCGGCAGAGCCTGATTCCGAAAAGGCACAGGTCCGGCTCCTTGTCCCACACGGAAGGTGGCAGCCCTGAAAGCTGTTGCTGGTCTTCACCGCCCCCCTGCAGCCTATTCACAGGCACAACAGGATTCGGGACCCGGGCATGCCCAGAGGAGGAACATCTCATGGCTCTCGTCCTCGGCAGAGCCTGATTCCGAAAAGGCACACGTCCGGCTCCTTGTCCCACACGGAAGGTGGCAGCCCTGAAAGCTGTTGCTGGTCTTCACCGTCCCCCTGCAGCCTATTCACAGGCACAACAGGATTCGGGACCCGGGCATGCCCAGAGGAGGAACATCTCATGGATCTCTTCCTCGGCAGAGCCTGATTCCGAAAAGGCACACGTCCGGCTCCTTGTCCCACACGGAAGGTGGCAGCCCTGAAAGCTGTTGCTGGTCTTCACCGTCCCCCTGCAGCCTATTCACAGGCACAACAGGATCTGGGACCCGGGCTTGCCCAGAGGAGGAATATCTCATGGCTCTCGTCCTCGGCAGAGCCTCTTTCCGAAAAGGCACACGTCCGGCTCCTTGTCCCACACGAAAGGTGGCAGCCCTGAAAGCTGTTGCTGGTCTTCACCGTCCCCCTGCAGCCTATTCACAGGCACAACAGGATCTGGGACCGGGGCTTGCCCAGAGGAGGAACATCTCATGGCTCTCGTCCTCGGCAGAGCCTGGTTCCGAAAAGGCACACGTCCGGCTCCTTGTCCCACACGGAAGGTGGCAGCCCTGAAAGCTGTTGCTGGTCTTCACCGTCCCCCTGCAGCCTATTCACAGGTACAACAGGATCTGGGACCCGGGCTTGCCCAGAGGAGGAACATCTCATGGCTCTCGTCCTCGGCAGAGCCTGATTCCGAAAAGGCACACGTCCGGCTCCTTGTCCCACACGGAAGGTGGCAGCCCTGAAAGCTCTTGCTGGTCTTCACCGTCCCCCTGCAGCCTATTCACAGGCACAACAGGATTCGGGACCCGGGCATGCCCAGAGGAGGAACATCTCATGGCTCTCGTCCTCGGCAGAGCCTCTTTCCGAAAACGCACACGTCCGGCTCCTTGTCCCACACGAAAGGTGGCAGCCCTGAAAGCTGTTGCTGGTCTTCACCGTCCCCCTGCAGCCTATTCACAGGCACAACAGGATCTGGGACCGGGGCTTGCCCAGAGGAGGAACATCTCATGGCTCTCGTCCTCGGCAGAGCCTGGTTCCGAAAAGGCACACGTCCGGCTCCTTGTCCCACACGGAAGGTGGCAGCCCTGAAAGCTCTTGCTGGTCTTCACCGTCCCCCTGCAGCCTATTCACAGGCACAACAGGATTCAGGACCCGGGCATGCCCAGAGGAGGAACATCTCATGGATCTCTTCCTCGGCAGAGCCTGATTCCGAAAAGGCACACGTCCGGCTCCTTGTCCCACACGGAAGGTGGCAGCCCTGAAAGCTGTTGCTGGTCTTCACCATCCCCCTGCAGCCTATTCACAGGTACAACAGGATCTGGGACCCGGGCTTGCTGAGAGGAGGAACATCTCATGGCTCTCGTCCTCGGCAGAGCCTGATTCCGAAAAGGCACACGTCCGGCTCCTTGTCCCACACGGAAGGTGGCAGCCCTGAAAGCTGTTGCTGGTCTTCACCGTCCCCCTGCAGCCTATTCAGAGGCACAACAGGATTCAGGACCCGGGCATGCCCAGAGGAGGAACATCTCATGGATCTCGTCCTCGGCAGAGCCTGTTTCCGAAAAGGCACACGTCCGGCTCCTTGTCCCACACGGAAGGTGGCAGCCCTGAAAGCTGTTGCTGGTCTTCACCGTCCCCCTGCAGCCTATTCACAGGCACAACAGGATTCAGGACCCGGGCATGCCCAGAGGAGGAACATCTCATGGCTCTCGTCCTCGGCAGAGCCTGAGTCCGAAAAGGCACAGGTCCGGCTCCTTGTCCCACACGGAAGGTGGCAGCCCTGAAAGCTGTTGCTGGTCTTCACCGCCCCCCTGCAGCCTATTCACAGGCACAACAGGATTCGGGACCCGGGCATGCCCAGAGGAGGAACATCTCATGGCTCTCGTCCTCGGCAGAGCCTGATTCCGAAAAGGCACACGTCCGGCTCCTTGTCCCACACGGAAGGTGGCAGCCCTGAAAGCTGTTGCTGGTCTTCACCGTCCCCCTGCAGCCTATTCACAGGCACAACAGGATTCGGGACCCGGGCATGCCCAGAGGAGGAACATCTCATGGATCTCTTCCTCGGCAGAGCCTGATTCCGAAAAGGCACACGTCCGGCTCCTTGTCCCACACGGAAGGTGGCAGCCCTGAAAGCTGTTGCTGGTCTTCACCGTCCCCCTGCAGCCTATTCACAGGTACAACAGGATCTGGGACCCGGGCTTGCCCAGAGGAGGAACATCTCATGGCTCTCGTCCTCGGCAGAGCCTCTTTCCGAAAAGGCACACGTCCGGCTCCTTGTCCCACACGAAAGGTGGCAGCCCTGAAAGCTGTTGCTGGTCTTCACCGTCCCCCTGCAGCCTATTCACAGGCACAACAGGATCTGGGACCGGGGCTTGCCCAGAGGAGGAACATCTCATGGCTCTCGTCCTCGGCAGAGCCTTGTTCCGAAAAGGCACACGTCCGGCTCCTTGTCCCACACGGAAGGTGGCAGCCCTGAAAGCTGTTGCTGGTCTTCACCGTCCCCCTGCAGCCTATTCACAGGTACAACAGGATCTGGGACCCGGGCTTGCCCAGAGGAGGAACATCTCATGGCTCTCGTCCTCGGCAGAGCCTGATTCCGAAAAGGCACACGTCCGGCTCCTTGTCCCACACGGAAGGTGGCAGCCCTGAAAGCTCTTGCTGGTCTTCACCGTCCCCCTGCAGCCTATTCACAGGCACAACTGGATTCGGGACCCGGGCATGCCCAGAGGAGGAACATCTCATGGCTCTCGTCCTCGGCAGAGCCTCTTTCCGAAAAGGCACACGTCCGGCTCCTTGTCCCACACGAAAGGTGGCAGCCCTGAAAGCTGTTGCTGGTCTTCACCGTCCCCCTGCAGCCTATTCACAGGCACAACAGGATCTGGGACCGGGGCTTGCCCAGAGGAGGAACATCTCATGGCTCTCGTCCTCGGCAGAGCCTGGTTCCGAAAAGGCACACGTCCGGCTCCTTGTCCCACACGGAAGGTGGCAGCCCTGAAAGCTGTTGCTGGTCTTCACCGTCCCCCTGCAGCCTATTCACAGGCACAACAGGATTCAGGACCCGGGCATGCCCAGAGGAGGAACATCTCATGGATCTCTTCCTCGGCAGAGCCTGATTCCGAAAAGGCACACGTCCGGCTCCTTGTCCCACACGGAAGGTGGCAGCCCTGAAAGCTGTTGCTGGTCTTCACCGTCCCCCTGCAGCCTATTCACAGGCACAACAGGATCTGGGACCCGGGCTTGCCCAGAGGAGGAACATCTCATGGCTCTCGTCCTCGGCAGAGCCTGATTCCGAAAAGGCACACGTCCGGCTCCTTGTCCCACACGGAAGGTGGCAGCCCTGAAAGCTGTTGCTGGTCTTCACCGTCCCCCTGCAGCATATTCAGAGGTGCAACAGGATCTGGGACCCGGGCTTGCCCAGAGGAGGAACATCTCATGGCTCTCGTCCTCGGCAGAGCCTGGTTCCGAAAAGGCACACGTCCGGCTCCTTGTCCCACACGGAAGGTGGCAGCCCTGAAAGCTGTTGCTGGTCTTCACCGTCCCCCTGCAGCCTATTCAGAGGCACAACAGGATTCAGGACCCTGGCATGCCCAGAGGAGGAACATCTCATGGATCTCGTCCTCGGCAGAGCCTGATTCCGAAAAGGCACACGTCCGGCTCCTTGTCCCACACGGAAGGTGGCAGCCCTGAAAGCTTTTGCTGGTCTTCACCATCCCCCTGCAGCCTATTCACAGGTACAACAGGATCTGGGACCCGGGCTTGCTGAGAGGAGGAACATCTCATGGCTTTCGTCCTCGGCAGAGCCTGATTCCGAAAAGGCACACGTCCGGCTCCTTGTCCCACACGGAAGGTGGCAGCCCTGAAAGCTGTTGCTGGTCTTCACCGTCCCCCTGCAGCCTATTCAGAGGCACAACAGGATTCAGGACCCGGGCATGCCCAGAGGAGGAACATCTCATGGCTCTCGTCCTCGGCAGAGCCTGGTTCCGAAAAGGCACACGTCCGGCTCCTTGTCCCACACGGAAGGTGGCAGCCCTGAAAGCTGTTGCTGGTCTTCACCGTCCCCCTGCAGCCTATTCACAGGCACAACAGGATTCAGGACCCGGGCATGCCCAGAGGAGGAACATCTCATGGCTCTCGTCCTCGGCAGAGCCTGATTCCGAAAAGGCACAGGTCCGGCTCCTTGTCCCACACGGAAGGTGGCAGCCCTGAAAGCTGTTGCTGGTCTTCACCGTCCCCCTGCAGCCTATTCACAGGCACAACAGGATTCGGGACCCGGGCATGCCCAGAGGAGGAACATCTCATGGCTCTCGTCCTCGGCAGAGCCTTATTCCGAAAAGGCACACGTCCGGCTCCTTGTCCCACACGGAAGGTGGCAGCCCTGAAAGCTGTTGCTGGTCTTCACCGTCCCCCTGCAGCCTATTCACAGGCACAACAGGATCTGGGACCCGGGCTTGCCCAGAGGAGGAACATCTCATGGCTCTCGTCCTCGGCAGAGCCTGGTTCCGAAAAGGCACACGTCCGGCTCCTTGTCCCACACGGAAGGTGGCAGCCCTGAAAGCTGTTGCTGGTCTTCACCGTCCCCCTGCAGCCTATTCACAGGCACAACAGGATCTGGGACGCGGGCTTGCCCAGAGGAGGAACATCTCATGGCTCTCGTCCTCGGCAGAGCCTGATTCCGAAAAGGCACACGTCCGGCTCCTTGTCCCACACAGAAGGTGGCAGCCCTGAAAGCTGTTGCTGGTCTTCACCGTCCCCCTGCAGCCTATTCAGAGGCACAACAGGATTCAGGACCCGGGCATGCCCAGAGGAGGAACATCTCATGGATCTCTTCCTCGGCAGAGCCTGATTCCGAAAAGGCACACGTCCGGCTCCTTGTCCCACACGGAAGGCGGCAGCCCTGAAAGCTGTTGCTGGTCTTCACCGTCCCCCTGCAGCCTATTCACAGGCACAACAGGATTCGGGACCCGGGCTTGCCCAGAGGAGGAACATCTCATGGATATTGTCCTCGGCAGAGCCTCTTTCCGAAAAGGCACACGTCCGGCTCCTTGTCCCACACGGAAGGTGGCAGCCCTGAAAGCTGTTGCTGGTCTTCACCGTCCCCCTGCAGCCTATTCAGAGGCACAACAGGATTCAGGACCCTGGCATGCCCAGAGGAGGAACATCTCATGGATCTCGTCCTCGGCAGAGCCTGATTCCGATAAGGCACACGTCCGGCTCCTTGTCCCACACGGAAGGTGGCAGCCCTGAAAGCTGTTGCTGGTCTTCACCGTCCCCCTGCAGCCTATTCAGAGGCACAACAGGATTCAGGACCCGGGCATGCCCAGAGGAGGAACATCTCATGGCTCTCGTCCTCGGCAGAGCCTGATTCCGAAAAGGCACACGTCCGGCTCCTTGTCCCACACGGAAGGTGGCAGCCCTGAAAGCTGTTGCTGGTCTTCACCGTCCCCCTGCAGCCTATTCACAGGCACAACAGGATTCGGGACCTGGGCATGCCCAGAGGAGGAACATCTCATGGCTCTCGTCCTCGGCAGAGCCTCTTTCCGAAAAGGCACACGTCCGGCTCCTTGTCCCACACGGAAGGTGGCAGCCCTGAAAGCTGTTGCTGGTCTTCACCGTCCCCCTGCAGCCTATTCACAGGCACAACAGGATCTGGGACCCGGGCTTGCCCAGAGGAGGAACATCTCATGGCTCTCGTCCTCGGCAGAGCCTGATTCCGAAAAGGCACACGTCCGGCTCCTTGTCCCACACGGAAGGCGGCAGCCCTGAAAGCTGTTGCTGGTCTTCACCGTCCCCCTGCAGCCTATTCACAGGCACAACAGGATTCGAGACCCGGGCTTGCCCAGAGGAGGAACATGTCATGGATCTTGTCCTCGGCAGAGCCTCTTTCCGAAAAGGCACACGTCCGGCTCCTTGTCCCACACGGAAGGTGGCAGCCCTGAAAGCTGTTGCTGGTCTTCACCGTCCCCCTGCAGCATATTCAGAGGTGCAACAGGATCTGGGACCTGGGCTTGCCCAGAGGAGGAACATCTCATGGATCTCGTCCTCGGCAGAGCCTGATTCCGAAAAGGCACACGTCCGGCTCCTTGTCCCACACGGAAGGTGGCAGCCCTGAAAGCTGTTGCTGGTCTTCACCGTCCCCCTGCAGCCTATTCAGAGGCACAACAGGATTCAGGACCCTGGCATGCCCAGAGGAGGAACATCTCATGGCTCTCGTCCTCGGCAGAGCCTGATTCCGAAAAGGCACACGTCCGGCTCCTTGTCCCACACGGAAGGTGGCAGCCCTGAAAGCTGTTGCTGGTCTTCACCATCCCCCTGCAGCCTATTCACAGGTACAACAGGATCTGGGACCCGGGCTTGCTGAGAGGAGGAACATCTCATGGCTCTCGTCCTCGGCAGAGCCTGATTCCGAAAAGGCACACGTCCGGCTCCTTGTCCCACACGGAAGGTGGCAGCCCTGAAAGCTGTTGCTGGTCTTCACCGTCCCCCTGCAGCCTATTCAGAGGCACAACAGGATTCAGGACCCGGGCATGCCCAGAGGAGGAACATCTCATGGCTCTCGTCCTCGGCAGAGCCTCTTTCCGAAAAGGCACACGTCCGGCTCCTTGTCCCACACGGAAGGTGGCAGCCCTGAAAGCTGTTGCTGGTCTTCACCGTCCCCCTGCAGCCTATTCAGAGGCACAACAGGATTCAGGACCCGGGCATGCCCAGAGGAGGAACATCTCATGGATCTCGTCCTCGGCAGAGCCTGTTTCCGATAAGGCACACGTCCGGCTCCTTGTCCCACACGGAAGGTGGCAGCCCTGAAAGCTGTTGCTGGTCTTCACCGTCCCCCTGCAGCCTATTCAGAGGCACAACAGGATTCAGGACCCGGTCATGCCCAAAGGAGGAACATCTCATGGCTCTCGTCCTCGGCAGAGCCTGATTCCGAAAAGGCACACGTCCGGCTCCTTGTCCCACACGGAAGGTGGCAGCCCTGAAAGCTGTTGCTGGTCTTCACCGTCCCCCTGCAGCCTATTCACAGGCACAACAGGATCTGGGACCCGGGCTTGCCCAGAGGAGGAACATCTCATGGCTCTCGTCCTCGGCAGAGCCTGGTTCCGAAAAGGCACACGTCCGGCTCCTTGTCCCACACGGAAGGTGGCAGCCCTGAAAGCTGTTGCTGGTCTTCACCGTCCCCCTGCAGCCTATTCACAGGCACAACAGGATTCAGGACCCGGGCTTGCCCAGAGGAGGAACATCTCATGGATCTCTTCCTCGGCAGAGCCTGATTCCGAAAAGGCACACGTCCGGCTCCTTGTCCCACACGGAAGGTGGCAGCCCTGAAAGCTGTTGCTGGTCTTCACCGTCCCCCTGCAGCCTATTCACAGGCACAACAGGATCTGGGAACCGGGCTTGCCCAGAGGAGGAACATCTCATGGCTCTCGTCCTTGGTGGAGCCTGATTCCGAAAAGGCACAGGTCCGGCTCCTTGTTCCACACGGAAGGTGGCAGCCCTGAAAGCTGTTGCTGGTCTTCACCGTCCCCCTGCAGCCTATTCACAGGCACAACAGGATTCAGGACCCGGGCATGCCCAGAGGAGGAACATCTCATGGATCTCTTCCTCGGCAGAGCCTGATTCCGAAAAGGCACACGTCCGGCTCCTTGTCCCACACGGAAGGAGGCAGCCCTGAAAGCTGTTGCTGGTCTTCACCGTCCCCCTGCAGCCTATTCACAGGCACAACAGGATTCGGGACCCGGGCTTGCCCAGAGGAGGAACATCTCATGGATCTCGTCCTCGGCAGAGCCTGGTTCCGAAAAGGCACACGTCCGGCTCCTTGTCCCACACGGAAGGTGGCAGCCCTGAAAGCTGTTGCTGGTCTTCACCGTCCCCCTGCAGCCTATTCAGAGGCACAACAGGATTCAGGACCCTGGCATGCCCAGAGGAGGAACATCTCATGGATCTCGTCCTCGGCAGAGCCTGATTCCGAAAAGGCACACGTCCGGCTCCTTGTCCCACACGGAAGGTGGCAGCCCTGAAAGCTGTTGCTGGTCTTCACCGTCCCCCTGCAGCCTATTCACAGGTACAACAGGATAAGGGACCCGGGCTTGCTGAGAGGAGGAACATCTCATGGCTCTCGTCCTGGGCAGAGCCTGATTCCGAAAAGGCACACGTCCGGCTCCTTGTCCCACACGGAAGGTGGCAGCCCTGAAAGCTGTTGCTGGTCTTCACCGTCCCCCTGCAGCCTATTCAGAGGCACAACAGGATTCGGGACCCGGGCATGCCCAGAGGAGGAACATCTCATGGATCTCGTCCTCGGCAGAGCCTGTTTCCGAAAAGGCACACGTCCGGCTCCATGTCCCACACGGAAGGTGGCAGCCCTGAAAGCTGTTGCTGGTCTTCACCGTCCCCCTGCAGCCTATTCAGAGGCACAACAGGATTCAGGACCCGGGCATGCCCAGAGGAGGAACATCTCATGGCTCTCGTCCTCGGCAGAGCCTGATTCCGAAAACGCACACGTCCGGCTCCTTGTCCCACACGGAAGGTGGCAGCCCTGAAAGCTGTTGCTGGTCTTCACCGTCCCCCTGCAGCCTATTCAGAGGCACAACAGGATTCGGGACCCGGGCATGCCCAGAGGAGGAACATCTCATGGATCTTGTCCTCGGCAGAGCCTCTTTCCGAAAAGGCACACGTCCGGCTCCTTGTCCCACACGGAAGGTGGCAGCCCTGAAAGCTGTTGCTGGTCTTCACCGTCCCCCTGCAGCCTATTCACAGGCACAACAGGATCTGGGACCCGGGCTTGCCCAGAGGAGGAACATCTCATGGCTCTCGTCCTCGGCAGAGCCTCTTTCCGAAAAGGCACACGTCCGGCTCCTTGTCCCACACGGAAGGTGGCAGCCCTGAAAGCTGTTGCTGGTCTTCACCGTCCCCCTGCAGCCTATTCACAGGCACAACAGGATTCAGGACCCGGGCATGCCCAGAGGAGGAACATCTCATGGATCTCTTCCTCGGCAGAGCCTGATTCCGAAAAGGCACACGTCCGGCTCCTTGTCCCACACGGAAGGCGGCAGCCCTGAAAGCTGTTGCTGGTCTTCACCGTCCCCCTGCAGCCTATTCACAGGCACAACAGGATTCGGGACCCGGGCATGCCCAGAGGAGGAACATCTCATGGCTCTCGTCCTCGGCAGAGCCTCTTTCCGAAAAGACACACGTCCGGCTCCTTGTCCCACACGAAAGGTGTCAGCCCTGAAAGCTGTTGCTGGTCTTCACCGTCCCCCTGCAGCCTATTCACAGGCACAACAGGATCTGGGACCCGGGCTTGCCCAGAGGAGGAACATCTCATGGCTCTCGTCCTCGGCAGAGCCTGGTTCCGAAAAGGCACACGTCCGGCTCCTTGTCCCACACGGAAGGTGGCAGCCCTGAAAGCTGTTGCTGGTCTTCACCGTCCCCCTGCAGCCTATTCACAGGCACAACAGGATTCAGGACCCGGGCATGCCCAGAGGAGGAACATCTCATGGATCTCTTCCTCGGCAGAGCCTGATTCCGAAAAGGCACACGTCCGGCTCCTTGTCCCACACGGAAGGTGGCAGCCCTGAAAGCTGTTGCTGGTCTTCACCGTCCCCCTGCAGCCTATTCACAGGCACAACAGGATCTGGGACCCGGGCTTGCCCAGAGGAGGAACATCTCATGGCTCTCGTCCTCGGCAGAGCCTGATTCCGAAAAGGCACACGTCCGGCTCCTTGTCCCACACGGAAGGCGGCAGCCCTGAAAGCTGTTGCTGGTCTTCACCGTCCCCCTGCAGCCTATTCACAGGCACAACAGGATTCGGGACCCGGGCTTGCCCAGAGGAGGAACATCTCATGGATCTTGTCCTCGGCAGAGCCTCTTTCCGAAAAGGCACACGTCCGGCTCCTTGTCCCACACGGAAGGTGGCAGCCCTGAAAGCTGTTGCTGGTCTTTACCGTCCCACTGCAGCATATTCAGAGGTGCAACAGGATCTGGGACCCGGGCTTGCCCAGAGGAGGAACATCTCATGGCTCTCGTCCTCGGCAGAGCCTGGTTCCGAAAAGGCACACGTCCGGCTCCTTGTCCCACACGGAAGGTGGCAGCCCTGAAAGCTGTTGCTGGTCTTCACCGTCCCCCTGCAGCCTATTCAGAGGCACAACAGGATTCAGGACCCTGGCATGCCCAGAGGAGGAACATCTCATGGATCTCGTCCTCGGCAGAGCCTGATTCCGAAAAGGCACACGTCCGGCTCCTTGTCCCACACGGAAGGTGGCAGCCCTGAAAGCTGTTGCTGGTCTTCACCATCCCCCTGCAGCCTATTCACAGGTACATCAGGATCTGGGACCCGGGCTTGCTGAGAGGAGGAACATCTCATAGCTCTCGTCCTCGGCAGAGCCTGATTCCGAAAAGGCACACGTCCAGCTCCTTGTCCCACACGGAAGGCGGCAGCCCTGAAAGCTGTTGCTGGTCTTAACCGTCCCCCTGCAGCCTATTCAGAGGCACAACAGGATTCAGGACCCGGGCATGCCCAGAGGAGGAACATCTCATGGCTCTCGTCCTCGGCAGAGCCTGATTCCGAAAAGGCACAGGTCCGGCTCCTTGTCCCACACGGAAGGTGGCAGCCCTGAAAGCTGTTTCTGGTCTTCACCGCCCCCCTGCAGCCTATTCACAGGCACAACAGGATTCGGGAACCGGGCATGCCCAGAGGAGGAACATCTCATGGCTCTCGTCCTCGGCAGAGCCTGATTCCGAAAAGGCACACGTCCGGCTCCTTGTCCCACACGGAAGGTGGCAGCCCTGAAAGCTGTTGCTGGTCTTCACCGTCCCCCTGCAGCCTATTCACAGGCACAACAGGATCTGGGACCCGGGCTTGCCCAGAGGAGGAACATCTCATGGCTCTCGTCCTCGGCAGAGCCTGGTTCCGAAAAGGCACACGTCCGGCTCCTTGTCCCACACGGAAGGTGGCAGCCCTGAAAGCTGTTGCTGGTCTTCACCGTCCCCCTGCAGCCTATTCACAGGCACAACAGGATTCAGGACCCGGGCATGCCCAGAGGAGGAACATCTCATGGATCTCGTCCTCGGCAGAGCCTGATTCCGAAAAGGCACACGTCCGGCTCCTTGTCCCACACGGAAGGCGGCAGCCCTGAAAGCTGTTGCTGGTCTTCACCGTCCCCCTGCAGCCTATTCACAGGCACAACAGGATTCGGGACGCGGGCATGCCCAGAGGAGGAACATCTCATGGATCTCTTCCTCGGCAGAGCCTGATTCCGAAAAGGCACACGTCCGGCTCCTTGTCCCACACGGAAGGTGGCAGCCCTGAAAGCTGTTGCTGGTCTTCACCGTCCCCCTGCAGCCTATTCACAGGCACAACAGGATTCAGGACCCGGGCATGCCCAGAGGAGGAACATCTCATGGATCTCTTCCTCGGCAGAGCCTGATTCCGAAAAGGCACACGTCCGGCTCCTTGTCCCACACGGAAGGCGGCAGCCCTGAAAGCTGTTGCTGGTCTTCACCGTCCCCCTGCAGCCTATTCACAGGCACAACAGGATTCGGGACCCGGGCATGCCCAGAGGAGGAACATCTCATGGCTCTCGTCCTCGGCAGAGCCTCTTTCCGAAAAGACACACGTCCGGCTCCTTGTCCCACACGAAAGGTGGCAGCCCTGAAAGCTGTTGCTGGTCTTCACCGTCCCCCTGCAGCCTATTCACAGGCACAACAGGATCTGGGACCCGGGCTTGCCCAGAGGAGGAACATCTCATGGCTCTCGTCCTCGGCAGAGCCTGGTTCCGAAAAGGCACACGTCCGGCTCCTTGTCCCACACGGAAGGTGGCAGCCCTGAAAGCTGTTGCTGGTCTTCACCGTCCCCCTGCAGCCTATTCACAGGCACAACAGGATTCAGGACCCGGGCATGCCCAGAGGAGGAACATCTCATGGATCTCTTCCTCGGCAGAGCCTGATTCCGAAAAGGCACACGTCCGGCTCCTTGTCCCACACGGAAGGTGGCAGCCCTGAAAGCTGTTGCTGGTCTTCACCGTCCCCCTGCAGCCTATTCACAGGCACAACAGGATCTGGGACCCGGGCTTGCCCAGAGGAGGAACATCTCATGGCTCTCGTACTCGGCAGAGCCTGATTCCGAAAAGGCACACGTCCGGCTCCTTGTCCCACACGGAAGGCGGCAGCCCTGAAAGCTGTTGCTGGTCTTCACCGTCCCCCTGCAGCCTATTCACAGGCACAACAGGATTCGGGACCCGGGCTTGCCCAGAGGAGGAACATCTCATGGATCTTGTCCTCGGCAGAGCCTCTTTCCGAAAAGGCACACGTCCGGCTCCTTGTCCCACACGGAAGGTGGCAGCCCTGAAAGCTGTTGCTGGTCTTCACCATCCCCCTGCAGCCTATTCACAGGTACAACAGGATCTGGGACCCGGGCTTGCTGAGAGGAGGAACATCTCATAGCTCTCGTCCTCGGCAGAGCCTGATTCCGAAAAGGCACACGTCCAGCTCCTTGTCCCACACGGAAGGCGGCAGCCCTGAAAGCTGTTGCTGGTCTTAACCGTCCCCCTGCAGCCTATTCAGAGGCACAACAGGATTCTGGACCCGGGCATGCCCAGAGGAGGAACATCTCATGGCTCTCGTCCTCGGCAGAGCCTGATTCCGAAAAGGCACAGGTCCGGCTCCTTGTCCCACACGGAAGGTGGCAGCCCTGAAAGCTGTTTCTGGTCTTCACCGCCCCCCTGCAGCCTATTCACAGGCACAACAGGATTCGGGACCCGGGCATGCCCAGAGGAGGAACATCTCATGGCTCTCGTCCTCGGCAGAGCCTGATTCCGAAAAGGCACACGTCCGGCTCCTTGTCCCACACGGAAGGTGGCAGCCCTGAAAGCTGTTGCTGGTCTTCACCGTCCCCCTGCAGCCTATTCACAGGCACAACAGGATCTGGGACCCGGGCTTGCCCAGAGGAGGAACATCTCATGGCTCTCGTCCTCGGCAGAGCCTGGTTCCGAAAAGGCACACGTCCGGCTCCTTGTCCCACACGGAAGGTGGCAGCCCTGAAAGCTGTTGCTGGTCTTCACCGTCCCCCTGCAGCCTATTCACAGGCACAACAGGATTCAGGACCCGGGCATGCCCAGAGGAGGAACATCTCATGGATCTCGTCCTCGGCAGAGCCTGATTCCGAAAAGGCACACGTCCGGCTCCTTGTCCCACACGGAAGGTGGCAGCCCTGAAAGCTGTTGCTGGTCTTCACCGTCCCCCTGCAGCCTATTCACAGGCACAACAGGATTCGGGACGCGGGCATGCCCAGAGGAGGAACATCTCATGGATCTCTTCCTCGGCAGAGCCTGATTCCGAAAAGGCACACGTCCGGCTCCTTGTCCCACACGGAAGGTGGCAGCCCTGAAAGCTGTTGCTGGTCTTCACCGTCCCCCTGCAGCCTATTCACAGGCACAACAGGATCTGGGACCCGGGCTTGCCCAGAGGAGGAACATCTCATGGATCTCTTCCTCGGCAGAGCCTGATTCCGAAAAGGCACACGTCCGGCTCCTTGTCCCACACGGAAGGTGGCAGCCCTGAAAGCTGTTGCTGGTCTTCACCGTCCCCCTGCAGCCTATTCAGAGGCACAACAGGATTCAGGACCCTGGCATGCCCAGAGGAGGAACATCTCATGGCTCTCGTCCTCGGCAGAGCCTGATTCCGAAAAGGCACACGTCCGGCTCCTTGTCCCACACGGAAGGTGGCAGCCCTGAAAGCTGTTGCTGGTCTTCACCGTCCCCCTGCAGCCTATTCACAGGCACAACAGGATCTGGGACCCGGGCTTGCCCAGAGGAGGAACATCTCATGGATCTCTTCCTCGGCAGAGCCTGATTCCGAAAAGGCACACGTCCGGCTCCTTGTCCCACACGGAAGGTGGCAGCCCTGAAAGCTGTTGCTGGTCTTCACCGTCCCCCTGCAGCCTATTCAGAGGCACAACAGGATTCAGGACCCTGGCATGCCCAGAGGAGGAACATCTCATGGCTCTCGTCCTCGGCAGAGCCTGATTCCGAAAAGGCACACGTCCGGCTCCTTGTCCCACACGGAAGGTGGCAGCCCTGAAAGCTGTTGCTGGTCTTCACCATCCCCCTGCAGCCTATTCACAGGTACAACAGGATCTGGGACCCGGGCTTGCTGAGAGGAGGAACATCTCATGGCTCTCGTCCTCGGCAGAGCCTGATTCCGAAAAGGCACACGTCCGGCTCCTTGTCCCACACGGAAGGTGGCAGCCCTGAAAGCTGTTGCTGGTCTTCACCGTCCCCCTGCAGCCTATTCAGAGGCACAACAGGATTCAGGACCCGGGCATGCCCAGAGGAGGAACATCTCATGGCTCTCGTCCTCGGCAGAGCCTCTTTCCGATAAGGCACACGTCCGGCTCCTTGTCCCACACGGAAGGTGGCAGCCCTGAAAGCTGTTGCTGGTCTTCACCGTCCCCCTGCAGCCTATTCAGAGGCACAACAGGATTCAGGACCCGGTCATGCCCAAAGGAGGAACATCTCATGGCTCTCGTCCTCGGCAGAGCCTGATTCCGAAAAGGCACACGTCCGGCTCCTTGTCCCACACGGAAGGTGGCAGCCCTGAAAGCTGTTGCTGGTCTTCACCGTCCCCCTGCAGCCTATTCACAGGCACAACAGGATCTGGGACCCGGGCTTGCCCAGAGGAGGAACATCTCATGGCTCTCGTCCTCGGCAGAGCCTGGTTCCGAAAAGGCACACGTCCGGCTCCTTGTCCCACACGGAAGGTGGCAGCCCTGAAAGCTGTTGCTGGTCTTCACCGTCCCCCTGCAGCCTATTCACAGGCACAACAGGATTCAGGACCCGGGCTTGCCCAGAGGAGGAACATCTCATGGATCTCTTCCTCGGCAGAGCCTGATTCCGAAAAGGCACACGTCCGGCTCCTTGTCCCACACGGAAGGTGGCAGCCCTGAAAGCTGTTGCTGGTCTTCACCGTCCCCCTGCAGCCTATTCACAGGCACAACAGGATCTGGGAACCGGGCTTGCCCAGAGGAGGAACATCTCATGGCTCGCGTCCTTGGTGGAGCCTGATTCCGAAAAGGCACAGGTCCGGCTCCTTGTTCCACACGGAAGGTGGCAGCCCTGAAAGCTGTTGCTGGTCTTCACCGTCCGCCTGCAGCCTATTCACAGGCACAACAGGATTCAGGACCCGGGCATGCCCAGAGGAGGAACATCTCATGGATCTCTTCCTCGGCAGAGCCTGATTCCGAAAAGGCACACGTCCGGCTCCTTGTCCCACACGGAAGGAGGCAGCCCTGAAAGCTGTTGCTGGTCTTCACCGTCCCCCTGCAGCCTATTTACAGGCACAACAGGATTCGGGACCCGGGCTTGCCCAGAGGAGGAACATCTCAT